>NC_040895.2:18160456-18165456 GCF_900634795.4 Betta splendens
CCGTCCGCGTCGTGTTTTCGTTGTGTCTGCGTCCGTTGTGCGAGCGCTGCACTGTGGTCGCTCACAACTTGTACTTCATCTATTATTCACTGCTTCACATTGACTGAGAGCAAGGAGACTTATCACCATTCAGCCAGAGGGAGGTGAAAGGGACGCAGTGAGACACACACACGCACGCACATGCACGCACACACACACACACACACACGTGCGCACGCACACACACACACACACACGCACACACACACTCACACATACACACGCACACACACACGCGCATACACACACACACACGCACACACACACACGCACACACACACACACACACACACACACACACACACACTCAGCTCCGTTCTGAGGCCTGAAGAATGATCAGGGCACCTCCGTCCCACTGCTCCCAGTATGCAGTGGGAGTGGGAGGCCTGTGCTGGTCACACTGGCATTAGTTTGACGTGGGACTGGAGACTTGGTTTGGTTCAGTTTGTTGTGCGTTCAGGGACAAACTGGAAAACTGACACCAGACATCAGCAGATCTAGTTTAAAGCGTTTTGAGATGAATGTTTTATTACCTGTTGTGTTTTTGTAGCTCAGCTTCGATGAGTTCGATTATTTTGGAGGAAGCTGCTCCAGAGCTGTAAAGTGATGGAGCAGCTCATTAGTCCAGAGCTGTGGGACAGACTCAGCTTTGTGAGAGAGTGAAATGAACTGATTATAATGCGAAATATTGGACATTTGGAGCCGAAATCTCTAGACTCACACCCAGAGCCTCATGTCGTGCCTCATTAATATATTAATATATTCACATACATTTAAGCTGTTTTGCATCTCTAACACATCTGCATGAATGCAGAGGCAGGTGGATGCTGATTTGTGTGAGACTTGCAATTCCCTTAATGAATCTGCGTTTGTTACACCTCCTCTGAAAATGGCCTACAGTGTATTTCACAGGAATTGCAACTTGTCGAGTTCCAGAGAGCTCAAGTCATAGCTGGATTTGCTGTGTGTGTGTGTGTGTGTGTGTGTGTGTGTGTGTGTGTGTGTGTGTGTGTGTGTGTGTGTGTGTGTGTGTGTGTGTGTGTGTGTGTGGCAGCCAGCAAGCGTAGGCTGTGTGCTTAAACTTGAGAGATTTACATGCAAAGCGCTGGTGCTCCTGCATCTTAACTTGGGGAAGTGAAGGTTGAAATGCACTCAGTGCAAATGCGCTTATGACTGGCGAGGAAACCAATTTCATTTACAAGTGGGAACTCACAGTAATGTATTCCTACACTCAACCATACTCAGTCTTAAGATGTTTGACTTGTTTTCTTTACTAGAGATTTACGCCCTGAATAACCAGCCTCCATATGATAAGTAAATGCATCTGCTTGGCTGATGCACTTGCAGCCTCAGTATTAGCTGTCCTTGTGCACACGTACCAGTGTGACAGTGAAGTCAGGCTGTGGAGTGTTTTTGCTCTAATGCTGCCATTGACTGGAGCCACTTCATTTTGGCATGCGTCATAGGTTTCAGTGGGTGAAGTGCGCACACTTGTCCTCAGGGCTGCAGTGAGTTGTGTTGATAAGAGGGAGAGGATGTGTAACTTCCCCAGTGAGCGAATGAATTCAAAGGTATGTATTAATGCACCAGTTCAGTTGTTGGGCAAGAGCAAATGTGATCCCGACGGGCGCTGAGGTCATTTCTGCTTCATTTTCACAAAGAAGCGCTTTAATTTGATAACTTTCAAGCCTCTTAAACTTCAGACGAAGGTGAAATGTGCAAAGTAGAACTTAAAGCGGAGAACAAGCGAAAAAGGATGAAGTGGAGCATTTTCGACACGTGGAGCAGTCGCCGCCTAATGAAATGAAGGGATTAAAAATGTCTGAATTCCTACACGTGCAGGAAGAGGAAGCGAGTCCCTGTCGCATCATAGAACTCTTTAATGTGTTCGTCCCAGATGAGGTCTGATTGTTTTACACAATACTGTAAGAGCATTCACAGCTTCTGATCTGTGCTGGCAGGTTTTCATTCTTCCAGGTTTGTCCAACTGGGTGAGGAGCAGAGAGTGATCACTTCCCATTCGTGATGTAAAGCACAGTTTGAACAGTTTGTTGCAGTTTGTCGTGGGGCCCCTCACACGTCGTTTCGCCAGTTGAACCGTGTGCTGCTGTGTCTTTACTCCTGCTCCAAACCTCCCACCTCCCTGTGACTCCTTCATTTGATGCCTGCTCCTCCGCCTCCTCTGCTCTGTGCTGGGTTGTAGCAGGGATTATGTCCTCGGGTTGCCAGTTCTGCTGGGCTCGTCTGCTCCCCGGCCGGCGCTGCATTTACAGGAGCAATTGAATGGGTTGCAGCAGTGAAACCATTTCCTATTAGCATTAGGCCGTGGGAGGGTAATGAATGCGGGGATTTAGTTGTCAAATAGGTGTTAGCGAGACCTACGTTGGTTCAGAATGTGCAAACTGGCTTATGAGCAGTGTTTCTGTACACGCGGATGTGAAACAAGCAGGCACGTTTCATTCCAGCACAGTACATTTATTTATGCTTAGTTTGAAAGAAACGGTTTTATTTCAGTCATGCTTTGCTGTTTTTATGCCAAGTTGTACTCACAGCATGAATTAAGTGCAATAAGAAAGCAGCTCATGAAGCTGCGTCCGGATTTGACTCCTTCTTCTGAGGGAAATAGACCCTGAAACTGTCCCCAGAGTCTCTTTAGGGGCTTAGTGGGGACAGCCTGTGTTTCCAAAGCATGGATCAGGATGTGGAGAACAGATGTGACGGCGCTGCCTTCATCTGACCGCTGTGACTGCAGCTAATCTCATTGTCTACACAGAAGCTCATACAGCAGCTCGGTGCAGTCTTACTGTAGCTGGTTAATTGCTGCGAGCCAGCGTGACGTCTCAGGGGAGCAATTAATTTGTGTTCCCTGACTGTGTCTCAGCAGGATGGCGACGTGCCCTTTACCTCGGAAGAGATTCTTAGGGATTTTAGGCTTTGGTTTCGTGGAAGCCCGTATTGTGCTGCTGCTTGTGAGTGAGAGGTGTCACTGCCGAGTTACAGCAGCCTGAGCGTATTTGATCTGCTTCTGTGTAAAACCGTTCATGATGATGGAATCTGATATCCACAACCATGGGAGCAGCTGCGTGCGCTGCTGGAGCTGGATTATGGCACCGAAGGTCGTTGCCAAAACATGATCCTGCACCTCGATGCTACTGTGGCTCCGCAGTGACTGTCACCAGCACTAACATGCAGCAGGTCCGCGTCCTCATTCATGAGCTTTCGTTCACAGATCGAAGCTGTGATTTCCTGTGTCACAGCAGAGGAAGTCTGACTGTCTGTCTGCTTCTCTAAAGGCTGCTAATTAGAACAGGCTCGGTTTTTGGCTGCAACACAGAAAACGTGGAGCAAAGAGAAGCACCTGGAAGTCAACAGGTAGCGCTTAGTCCTGATGTGATCACAGCCTGCACATGCACGCGGAGGGAGGGAGACATGAGCAGACAAAGAGCGCATTAGAGGTCTGTTCTAGGAAGCAGTGTCGGCCGTGACCCCCCCCCACTGCGCCAATTATCCACCATTTTGATTGGTCTTGGGGAGAGGGAGGCCAATTAGAGGAGCTCTCTGCAGGGAGGCTCTGACACCATAAGTGACTCTCCATGAATCTGCTCCATTCGTACTTCTGTGAATAGTTTAAGAAAAAAGTCAAAGTTCTGCCAAACTGTTTCCAGTGCAGCTCGACGTTACGAGGAGCGACGGGAAACCAGCTCGGTTCTAATCGTTCTCACGAGCCCGTCCTGCTCCGACGCAGCTGTTCCCGCGTCGCCGGGCGCCACATGGTGCTGAACGTGAGGGCAGAAGGGGAAACGAGCTCAGCCATGTAGCGACACCCGGCCCACGCTGCTGCAAACACACACAGCAGCAACGGGCGTCTTCTTCTGTGGTTTCTCAATGTTTCGCATCCATTTGAATTTAGTGTTCACGCCCTCCTACAGTAGGTGTGCATATTAAAACAATGTTATGGCTTTGAATGACTGGTCCTGCATCTCATTGCTTGATTACCTTCTCTGAACACCAGCAGATGAGCCTCGCGCTACAAGATGCAGAGATTGGATCTTGGTTATGTGATGGGAGTGAACATTATGATGTTTGATTGTTGTTGATGCCTGTGAAAGTCTCCCTGTGGGCATGAAGGGAGGGAGCTCTGACAGTACAATCCATCCAATAATAGCTCTTGCTGCTTTTTAGCTGAATTGTGATGCTGGTGTAGATATTGAAAGTGAGAGGAGTCTGTGAAATGAAGTTTAAAGCAACAGTTTGTGGCTGGAAGTGTTATTGCTTTGTTGTTTGCAAGAGTAATGTGTTTAAGCGGCGGCACCTGATCGGATCAGCTTCCTGACAGACAGATGGAGAGTTGACTGCATGTGAGTTTGTAGGGAAAGAGTCTGAAGCTGGATTCAGATTCATCAGACAGATATGAACGCAGGCTACGCGCTCTGTGCCCCGTTCAACACGTCACGTCGTGTTGGAAAAGCGGTTCTGAGGCAGTGATGATTCCTGAACATTATGTGTTGCTCCAGTGCAGCTCTGTGCAGCACAGTTTGTCCTCTCGTGTCAGGAAAAATACTTGTTCTAGTTATTTCCATGTGGGTGACTCTCATGTGGGATGTGTTGGGCTCGGGAGCCAGCGAGCTCCAGGTTTCATCTCCATGCGGTGGTGAACAGGATGCCCAGGGAGGGGGAGGAGCCTGCTGATGATACTGAGAGCTACACGGTGAGACGGAGCTGCTGGAAAAGGAGGTTTCCTCAATGTGATGCAGTGGTGGAAAATACCCTGAGTTTCCAAGTTTGGTCTGGACCACGTTCACCATCTTTATATCAGCTGTCGTCGTCTCTGTCTGTCCACTTCACAAGCTTCTGCTTTAACTAAATCGTTCCAACCCTCATTTCTACTCATTTTTTTATGTCAAGATCCTTCATAGCTTCATAGGAAGTTGTTGAGAAGTCAGAGTTGTCTGAGTGGCATC
>NC_040895.2:18170456-18172956 GCF_900634795.4 Betta splendens
AACACTTACACTGGGGCTCATCCCTGTAAAGACCCGTCTCATCCACCACATTAATAGGGACAGTGGAGACGCTGGTCTGGGCTCGGGGTCCTTCCGGATCCGCCCAGCTAAGAATAAATGTCCTGTCCCTGAGGAAACCTCAGACAGACCCAGACCTGGGCCGTAGCTCAACAGCGCTGCTGAAAGGGGAGGGAGCCCCCCCCCCCTTCCGGACGAATGGCCGCTCAGGCAAACATCACGGGACTTTGCTCTCCCCCGTCGGCGCTTAGGTTCCCCTCATGTTGTTTATCTTCTCCATCATCTTTACAACCTGGGAACATCCACACTTGTTCACTGGGGCAGAAGGAATGTGACGCCTGGACTTTGTCCAGAAGAGAAGAGGGTTGGGTTAAAGTGCCCATGGAGAGAAAGAATGGGTTTAACCCTTGATGGGCTGGAGGAGAAGCTGCAGAACTAGCTACAAGAACCTGGAATTAAAACCTTGAAGAGACAGTGCGGCTTTGACCAGGCCTTCGTGTGACTAAACAGAGGATAAAACGGTGAAAATGACCAGAGGTTCAGAGTTTGCAAAAGGTGGAAAACAATCGCATTATCTGCTGTGGTTCCAGGAGGTCAAAGGTTAAATGAGTTCACAGCTTTGTCGGAGGCATAGTTAGTTAAACAGTGTCAGAGGAAAGGATGGATGTTCCACGTGTGCTCGTCCCACTGTTTATATGTGTTAACAGACAGATCTGTAGGTGACAGATGGTCTGTGCAGCATCACTCCTCTGAACAGAAAGAGTAACAAGGTTAACCCTCAGTTAACTGGAACCAGCATCTGGACTGAAAACAGGTGGAGTTTGTAAACTGACTGTATTTTATTACTGCTTCACTAGAACATGCAGCTAGTGTGTTAAATGAGGATGCTCATTGTGTGTATCTTCAGCTGCAGGAAAGTTGGTGTTGGGTGAACACGCATTAGTGAAACCTTTCAGCTGTGAAGTCTAATGTAGTCCGTGTTTATATGTTTTATGTTCTCTCTCCACACGTTGAGCTAAAACCAGGATGGAGATTTGGACCTGATTCCGTTCTCGGTGTGGGCTGTTGTTGTGCTGCACCCTGAAGCAGTAGAAATAGGAAAGCTGAACTAGACCTCTGACTGGCTGCTTTCAGGCCTTCAGCATGTGGTCAACAGCACTTTATTCTATCCAAGAACCAGTAAAGGAGACTGATTTTACGGTGGGGGAGGTGTACAGTATATACCTGCAGGAAGGTGCTCCCTGATAGGGCACAGTACTGTGTGCTCCCATCAACTACATGGCTGAGGGGGTTTGGTTGAATTATGAGCTGAGGGACCATGTGTTGACACTGTCTTTTCACAGAGGAGTTGGTTAAACGCCGTCCAGGCGCACATCATCCCATCTAAACACACCTGGAACCGGCTTCTCTGGTCAGAGGGTCAGTGAGTCAGAGATGAAGCTGGTCGTCAGCTCCTCTACTTACTAAAGGCTTGTGTAGCTCCTACTGCCTCTTCATCCTCCCTTTGTCTTCCTCTCTTCTGTTCCATATGCATGACATCTTTAAATGCAAGGAAGTTAGAAACAGACTGAGAGAGGTCTGCAGCTCACAGTGAGGAAACCAGGGTCGTGTGTCAGGCTGGTGGGCGGTTTACATCCACTTATATTCACTTATTATGAGGTTTTATGTCTAGTAGCATCATCAGCACCATCCTGATGCATTCACGTTTCTATCAGGTTTCTGCAATCACCTTCATGGTGCAGAACAAATAAGGCGATTGACCAATTAGCTGCATTATCAGAAACGCTTTGAGCATAAACTTCAGCAGAGCAATCTAGAAATGTTATATGGTGTTAAGGTTATAAATCAAATATAAGCTAGCATAAAATGTCACCAGTAAAACTGGAAGGTGATGTATTCAGCAGCAGGAGTTTAAGAGCATGCAGCTAAAGCAGCAGCTGAGTGGGTCAGATTAATAAAGTACCCTGTGACGCGAGAGGCCAACATTCACAAAGAGCATCTGGCAAAATTATATTAGATTTAAAGGTAATGAACAAAGAACGGAAGGAAGAAAGACACGATGTGTCTGTAGCTTTGATTTACAGATGTTTTTTCTCAATACGTGTCCAAAGCTGCAGAAGACAAAACGGTCCCTTTAGCCTCTGGACCTGGACAAGGGAAAATACTGTTAATCACTGTGCATTGGACTAAATGCGGCCGCGGTTCCAACCTTTAGCTCCTGTGTTGATGTTGAGCCCAGTCGTCACAGAGAACATCCAACATCCACTGTTTCCCTAAATGTGTGTCAGCAACAGACCTGAAATAAATGATGAAAGCCGTGCTGCAGTGCTGACAAGGTTTATTATGTGCAGCGTGTGTGTGCGTGTGTGTGTGTGTGTGTGTGTGTGTGTGTGTGTGCGTGTGTGTGCGTGTGTGTGAGACAGCATACGTGTGTCTCAGTAACTCGATCAATTATTAATTGTTTCAGTAATGGGCCCTGAGC
>NC_040895.2:18177956-18182956 GCF_900634795.4 Betta splendens
TCTGACGCGGTGCACACACATCCTTCAGCATCGACCTGAAAGTCCAGACTGCTCTGAGCAGCCGTCACCTCCTTCCGTCACAAAGTTAAAGTCGCATAGATTTCACTTTGTTTTAGTTGTTGAGAAAAGCAAAAAATGGACACGAGGCCGTTCTCTGTAATGTAGATTGATTGAGGACGTGCTGATTGATGGGAGGTTTGGATATGATGAAAGATTCTGCTCTGTCTTTTCTCCTTCCCTGGGTAAACGTTTGTCTCTGCTCACTGTTTGTCCCACTGTTGCTTTCGTCCCACTGTTTGTCCCACTGTCGCTTTCGTCCCACTGTTTGTCCCACTGTCTGTCCCACTGTTTGTCCCACTGTCTCTCCTCACTCTTTGTCCCACTGTCTGTCCTCACTGTTTGTCCCACTGTCCCTTTTGTCCCACTGTCTGTCCTCACTGTTTGTCCCACTGTTTGTCCCACTGTCTCTCCTCACTCTTTGTCCCACTGTCCGTCCTCACTGTTTGTCCCACTGTCGCTTTCGTCCCACTGTTTGTCCCACTGTCCCTTTTGTCCCACTGTCCGTCCTCACTGTTTGTCCCACTGTCTGTCCCACTGTTTGTCCCACTGTCTCTCCTCACTCTTTGTCCCACTGTCGCTTTCGTCCCACTGTTTGTCCCACTGTCTCTCCTCACTCTTTGTCCCACTGTCCGTCCTCACTGTTTGTCCCACTGTCCCTTTTGTCCCACTGTCTGTCCTCACTGTTTGTCCCACTGTCTGTCCTCACTGTTTGTCCCACTGTCGCTTTCGTCCCACTGTTTGTCCCACTGTCCGTCCTCACTGTTTGTCCCACTGTCCCTTTTGTCCCACTGTCTGTCCTCACTGTTTGTCCCACTGTCTGTCCTCACTGTTTGTCCCACTGTCCGTCCTCACTGTTTGTCCCACTGTCCCTTTTGTCCCACTGTCTGTCCTCACTGTTTGTCCCACTGTCGCTTTCGTCCCACTGTTTGTCCCACTGTCTGTCCCACTGTTTGTCCCACTGTCTCTCCTCACTCTTTGTCCCACTGTCGCTTTCGTCCCACTGTTTGTCCCACTGTCCCTTTTGTCCCACTGTCCGTCCTCACTGTTTGTCCCACTGTCTGTCCTCACTGTTTGTCCCACTGTCCGTCCTCAGTGTTTGTCCCACTGTCCCCCACGCCCACGGCAGCAGCAGCACCTGTGTCCAGGCGTCCACTGCTGCGGCTGCTGTAAATCAGTGTGACGGACTGTGGAGCGAGCTGCTGAATACATTCATGTGCCGTGTGCCGTGTGTCGCGCTGCAACTTGTACCCGTGCAGGAGCAAACCGCCCATCCAGTTGTTGGATGTCCACATCCATCTCCACAGGCGACTGCTTGATGTTCAGAGAGGGAGCCCAGGTGCTGGGACGCACTGGAGGCGGGGGAGCCGGACCTGATGGGATGGGATTTATATGTGAAGCTAACTGCAGCTCCACTGAAGGTCCAGATCTAAGACGAGCAGCTGGTGAGAGGGCGACTGAAGCGTTGGCTGAGCTGGAAGCTCCCGGCCTGTGTGTTTATGGCTGCGACCTGTGTGATAATCTGTATAATCCAGTCTGACGAGGATCAAATGCTCTGTGTGTTTCATTCTGAACTCATCAGGGTCAGAGATGGTTGTTTCTCATACGTGAACATTGTGTTCGTCTCTAAGTACGAAACCAAGGGTGTGAATCAAGGCTCTAGTTGATGATGATGTGGCTGCTGAGCCACTGTTGTCATTTCTTTTCTTAAACTACCTCATTTTTCCACCATTAAATTAAAATGCTCATGAAAGCGACTATGAGGATCCAGCAGGTTGTTTTACAGCACATGTTGCTACAGTATGTGAACAGGCTATGAAGCTGATTTCAGCACCTGATGTATTTACATAAAGCATGTTTTCCAGTCTGTGAAGGCGTCTCCTCCTCCACCCACGCACTTCTGACCTCAGGAGGCGAATGCTAATCTGTGCTGCGTTTGCTGCAGGTGACATGTGGTCACAGGCTCGAAGCGCGAGCCTGGGAAGCGTGCAGGGCCGGGCTTGGACGCCCAGGGAGCTGTGGGGGTGGTGCACTGTACAACACTGTACTGGAATGTGTTTGTGGAGATTATTAAAGAGCCATATATTTCTGCTGCAGCCCCACAGGGCCTGCTCTTACTGGCTGATCTCCACACTGGCAGACGGGTAATAAAGCAGGCCTCACTGGAGATTCATCACTCTCTCTCTCGCTCGCTCGCTCTCTCTCTGTCTCTCTCTCTCTCTCGCTCTCTCACGGTTTAGAAACAACGTACACAAATTGTCCGACGTCTTCCCTAGCGTGATGTCTGACAACCGAGCCCATAGTGCGGTTAAGTTTGCTTTCAGTTCCCAATGACTTCCAGAGCGTATTAGGTACATAATAATCCACACATAGATGGAAACGCTGAGGCTGCTTCAGACTAGATGGTGAGAGCGACATGGGCACGTACCGCTCCAGAGGTCTTGGAGTTAACCACTTAACTGCAAAGGCCGGGCCGATAAATAGCTTGTTGACGTTACAACTTAAGCCAGAGGGATTCCAGGGAAGAGGTTTGACATAAAGCTGAGGAGGGAAACCCACAGAAAGTGCCTTAAGGTTGAATTTCCTCCTCCATCAGTTCCACAACACTTAGTCCAGGTTTGAGGATGAGCAATTTGAGCCAGAAGTGAACATTCAGCCAAGAAAATAGTTTTAATGTATGAAATTGGAGGAGGATGGAGCAGGAATGTTCTGTATTCAGGTAACCACATCTGTCGAGTCCTGGCTTGAAACGTTAGTGAAGCAGGGAGGATAAAATGAGGTGAGGAGAATTACTGGCAGAGGAAGACCACTGCAACAGGATGGTGCAGTGGAAACTGGAGACGGAGGCTGCTTAATGGGAAACACAGCTGTAATTGTCTTGGGCAGTTTTTTATTGGACCGGCTGCCAATAAAGTTCAATAAATCCCGTGGAATTGGAAGGAAAAAGTTGGTGGAGATGATGAAAGGTGATGGAGAAGCAGGAAGGTGGGAAGGAAAAGGAAAAGAGGAGGAGATGTTACACTACAGGGATCAATTACTAGGACGTGTGACTTATGGTATTTGCTGCTTCGAGTGCCATGTGGCTTTATTGCACTGGGACAGCGTTTGGGGCGAAAAGGGAGATTATTAAGCAGAGAAAGAGCGAGTCAGTCAGAAAGCACTGAAACGCGCTGGAAAGACAAGGAATGACGGAGAGGAACCTTGAGGCCCGCTCCACTCCTCCTCTGCTTTCTGCTGCTGCTGCACTTTCAGGCACGGAGCCCATTAAAGTGGATGCAGTGTAACTCAGTACTGATAATCAACAGAGAGGGAGCGAGCACAGACCCTGGGCCTCGTTTATTATGGTACAGTTCCTACTCAATCTGACTGGGCTGTAATTCCTCCAAGTAGGAAGGAGGCGCAGGCCGAGTCATTTACACAATGAATATTAAAAACATCAAATTTAGCCGTGATTTATGAACGCGCTAAAAGGGGAAAACGTGGAAGCGACCAAGAGACAAAGCCCAAATGCCTCCTCTCCGCTCTCATGTCACACCTGCTGTTTGCACTGAACCTCTCATTAGCCACTGATGTTTGGAGCGAGCAGCTTATCGCTCGTCTTTTCTGTGGTTCTGGTCCAGGCCCGAATCCCTGCTCATTCATTGTACTCAGCAAACAAGGAGGCTGTGAGTTCAGCCTCCCAGTGGCCGCTCGCCTGTCACGGAGCCTCCATTCGCTGCACGAGGAGGTCACGCGTGTGAAACAGCCACAAAGGACCATTACGTCACAGGAGCGTCAGCGCCGAAGTCCTGCGACGGCGGCTTCGGACGCAGCGAGTCCTTCCACCCCCACAGACTCACCAGCAGTGGCAGAGTTGGGACCGGAGCGTGTTTGAGGAGCGCGTGGAAGCTCCTGAAGGCCATTAAATGACCTGACTCTGCTCCGAGAACAGGACAGATGGCTGAAGGAAAGCGATACACAGGAAGAAGCCTCGGAGCCTCAGAGATGGATGATGGTTATGGAGGAGGAGGACGGGAGCCAATGGGTGGAGCAGATCCCAGTGGCACGAATAAAAGCACAAAGAGGCGCCAGAGGAAGAAGGAGGGAGCGACGTGGGGGGTGCAGCGGGTGGAGGCGCGGGAGGGCGGCGCTGCACCCTGTGGCATCCCATCATAATTGAAATTAGGTGGAGCAGTGGAACTGGAGGAAACAGGCGACACCATAATCAATTTGAAGCAGAATCGGAAACATGAGCCACCGAGGGGGTCTCATTTCTGCCAGCAGGCCTCCAGATGGCCCTGTGTGTGTGTGTGTGTGTGTGTGTGTGTGTGTGTGTGTGTGTGTGTGTGTGTGTGTGTGTGTGTGTGTGTTACTGTCTGTGTGCGTGCGTGTCTGTGTGTGTGTGTGTGTGTGTGTGTGTGTGTGTGTGTGTGTGTGTGTGTGTGTGTGTGTGTGTGTGTGTGTGTGTGCGTGCGTGCGTGTGTGTGTGTGTGTGTGACGGACAACACCATCTGCCAGAGTGCAGCAGGTTACAGAAAGTAAAGAGGAGGGTCTTCGAGTGCAGGGGAGGAGGTTCCCACGCGCTGAACAGAGGCTTCAGGACGACAGACATGAGACGTTCCAACGATCGCAGTCTCAGCGGACTTTGTTCTTGTTTCCTGACGCTCAGACTTTGAAGGCTGTGGCTCCAGTTCGACAGCAGGCGTTGTGTTCACTGACTGGTTCCCTGTGGCTGTGGTGCTTTCAGGGGCTGTGGGTTCAGTTTTAGGCAGATGAAGCACAGTGAGGCCTGCATCTCTTATTGAAGCAGGCTGCAGACACAGCCCGGACAGGGCTCAGGTCCGTTCCCATGAACGGAACCAACGTGTTCTTCAGGAGCCTTGAAATGAGGCGTGACCCTTAACGTTATACGGTCGACCGATCAAAGTTATAAACAACAGCGCAGAGTTTGTCATGTGATTAAC
>NC_040895.2:18190456-18210456 GCF_900634795.4 Betta splendens
CAATAAACCAGCCACAAGCAGCGCATTTACATTAATTACACATCCTCCCATTCTTTGCTAAATGTTGTCTTTGTCAGGTTGCATCTGAGCAGTGAATGGGACAAGTCTGCAGCTAATTTTAGCTCTGCACTAAAACCTCGCTTTGTCACAGTGTAAGTCCTGAAACACAGAAAGGCCTCAGCCACAGATTCAACCGGAATGCTCCGCTTTTACTTGCATTTTGGGCCGATATTTAATTTACCAGCAGATTCAGTGGTCGTGTGAATGAGAATCCATTCTCAGCCTCTCACACTCAAACATGCACCTGTAACTTATGGTTTGTTCCAGTGTTTGTCTCTGAGCATACGTGGCCTGTTTAAACTAATTAGGTTTCAGATGAGGAGACGGAGGCGCCGGCCCATCGACGCTTCAACAACGCGTCTGCTGTCTCTGCACAAACTCCTGGAATCTCAATCATGTGCTTTCACACATAAGCAAGAAAATAAACATGCACACGCAGTCTGAAGAAATCGCATATCAGGGCGGCTGCATATCCACAGAAACCACTGTGCTGAGTGTTGCATCTTAATTGTGAGCACAAAAGGCTTTTTCTGTGTGAAGCAAATCAAATAAGTCATTTTAGTATGAAAAAATAGAATCAGGTTTGATGATAGCAGTAGTAATTTAGGTTTTACACAATATTAAAGAGCTTTAATGCTCCTTGACATAAATGAAACCAATTATGAAAAGTCTCCTTGTCTGTGATGGACAGAGAGCGCGGAGCCTCGGTGTCTGTGGGCGTTGGCTCCAACTGGGGGTCAGTTCAGCAAACAGATGAGCAGAGGGAGATTCCAGCCCTGCTTAGTTGGAGATGAATAGCTCCAGTTATTAAATGTGCAGAGGGGAAGGTTCTGGGTCAGGAGGAGTTGAACAGAGACCAGAAGCAGGATGCGTCTCCCACAGGCCTCTGCCCAAACTCCACGGCGCATTAGGAGCAGCAGAGGAGAAGCTGCTGAAACTCTGACCCAAGAGAAGCTGGAGGTTCTTCTAGAACTGGGTCAGCAGGAATTAGCCAACGCTGCCACAGACGGGCTGGAAAATGAACACAAGAAGATGAGGACGGGGAAGTTCCCTCCATCAATCATCCTACGGTTCTCATCTCCTGCTCTGGACTGGAGTCAGCAAATATGCACCTCACACTGTCATCTGCAGACTTCAATTTGACTCAGCTCACGTCCTCAGTAAGCAGGTTTAAAAGAGAAGGTTCAGAAAAGGAGTCCAGCTGATCCAGCTGTTCCAGCCGATCCAGCTGTTCCAGCTGATCCAGCTGTTCCAGCCGATCCAGCTGTTCCAGCCGATCCAGCTGATCCAGCTGTTCCAGCCGATCCAGCTGTTCCAGCTGTTCCAGCTGATCCAGCTGTTCCAGCTGATCCAGCTGTTCCAGCCGATCCAGCTGATCCAGCTGTTCCAGGCCCAGTGGGCACGCTTGCTGTACGTCATGTCAGCATAACGTGATTGTGGGAGGAGTTTGGATGATTGACAGCTGAGATCAGACACTGATCACTTCACCGCAGGCTCATAACTGAAAGTAGGAACATCATTATGTTCAACCGGCGTCGGTTAAGCTCAGCGTTCCTGTGTGTGTGTGTTTTACATCAAAGCCATAGAGGACTATTAATAGGGCCACTAATGGACTCTAATAGTAAATAGCCAAATCAGCACTCAGGATTTTGACCCTGTGGTGAATTTTTAATGGACGGAAGTGATAACACAAGCTAAGTACCTTCTAACTCACCTTTAATTGTGGTCTGCTCCGGTGCACTATTAAGCTTCACTTTTACGTGGGGACCAGTGATTCACGGCCCGATCCAACTCGTGTGGATTTATGACGCAGTGTTTCTGCTCAGCTCTTCTCAAAGTCAGACTGACTCTCAGATGTCTTTGGGCTGCAACTCATTCTGAGAGGAAGCCGGTTCGAGGTGTCGCAGGATAAACCACATGTTTCGGTCTCCTTTACTTTACGTGAGCTCCGTTCCTTTTACCTCCCCGTCTCTAGGCAACGCCATCCAGGCCTTCGGGAACGGGACGGACGTGGGAGTGTGGCAGCCCATGTCCCCGGTGCAGACCACCACCTCCACCACCACCCCGTACCAGAGGGGCCGCGAACGGAAGCCCAACACCATCGACAACCACATCAACCCGGACCCCGGCATCTACCAGTTCTGTGGCGGCCTGCAGGTGAGGGTGGGGTGGGTTCAGGGCTCCAGAGGCTGCAGAGGCTGCAGCGCGTGGCTCACGTGTGAACGCCGTCTGATCCCATGCACTGCGCTCTCATCATCAGTGATGGGCTGGTCCTGGGTCAGATGATGCCGTCATTACCAGACGGAGCCATGCTCTGCGACTCAGGAGCCATTTCACCTGAAATAACGCTGCAACTCCATGCAGCATCACGTAATCACGGAGGCAGCACTTAAAACATTTCTATTACACAAGCAGCATCTTAGCTACACAATTATAAAGCAAAGCAAACCCAGCGTTGTGTATTGTGACCTAATCATTGCGTTAATTATAAAAGTAACAGCACGTTGAAGGGATGGTCTGTATCCAGATCCTGTGTCCTGGGAAACAGCTGTTAGTGGTGAAGCTTCACACAGACTTTACTGCTTTTACAGAAATAAGTCTGGTAGCATCAGGTAGTGGCACACACACACACACACACACACACACACACACACACACACACACACACACACACACACTGTGCTGATAATGAGCCTGGTGTGTCGGTGCGTGTGCGTTCGGCGCCGCTCTGATAACACGTCAGCTACGAGTTAATGAGAGAGTTGTGCTGTTAAACCACTTTGCTGGTGTGTGTGCGTGTGTGTGTGTGTGTGTGTGTGCGTGTGTGTGTGTGTGTGTGTGTAATTTCTTGATGGAGTGGAGTGTGGTTTGTGTTTGTGTATATAGGCATCAGACTGCGCTGCTGTCGTAATGACACTCGGGGGACAGGCCTGTCAGAAGTCTCTCCTCCCTCACACACACACACACACACACACACACACACACACACATGCAGAATAATAACCATTAGCCACTGACTCGGAACCTCTCCACTTCAAATGACAAGCTGCAGTTCTCGCAGAAAGAAATAATCAAAGAGCAGAAACAAGGAGGAAGTGGAAGGTGGAGCGAGCGGAGAGCAGGGTCCCAGTGAGATCTGCAGCAAAAGCAGCGTTTCACCTTCGCGTTCGTCAGAGTTCACAAATCAGCGCTGACTCCTCATCAAATGTTCAGATGTTGAAAGTGCTTTGGACTTGAACAGAGGAGCTTCTTGGAGAACGTGGGAGCGACGCGTCTTCTGCTCCTCTGGGATGTGAGAACACAAGCTTCTCTCCAGAGATTGAGAGGAACAAAAACACTGAAGCGTGTGAGTGTTTTAGTGTGTGATCACAGAAAGGGCACCTGGGTCCACGCAGACACACACACACACGCACGCACACACGCACACACACACACACACACACACACACACACACACACACACACTCTCATCAGAACCAGGCCTCAGGCTGCAGCAGCGCCGCTTCCACGCAGCAGACAGAAAATGCCCCCGACCAGTATGGAAATCTGTGACTTGCTAAATGCTAATGTGACTTTTAATGGGAGGCAAATATTGGGCAAAGTCAAAGCACGAGGATGTGAAGAGGATCCGCTTGGATGAGCAGCATGTTCAGGCTTCAAAGGTCTGAGGACGAAAGGGTTAAAACCTCACGTTACTTGTTGTGTGGAGGTGGATTCATCCATCGGAGCCCAAATCAGTGGAGCTCCGTGGCGTCGCGTCTGTGGAGGATCCCAGTGATGCAGGTCATCGCTGACGCAGCGTCGCTGCTGAGACGTTCGCTGGCCGTTCCTTAATGACTGAACATTCAGTTGTTTTGTTCCTCCAGGAAACAGGATGTGATAATACGAGCGCTTGGTGGCAGATGGAGCCGGATTCCGCGTCACATCGATTTCCTAAGATTCTCATTAGTGTAATTTAAACGTCCAAAATGTTTCACTGTGACAATTCCAGACTTCAGGAGCTGCAGCAGTTTCTAGTTTCGTTCTCTAAGTTTTGTCGACTCGAACCTCACATAACTTCTGCTTCCTGCTCTCATGCTTGGGATTCTGGGCTTGTTCCTGTATCGGGGTCTTTATGCAGAGGCCTGCAAATACACCATGATTTATAGACATAATTTCACCCGAGCTTTGGCTTCTGCTTTTTTCCCTTTGCTTTGGCACCGAAGCAAAGGTGTAATAACAGAATACACTGCTCTCTGTATTACCATGCTGCTACGGCCTGTACATCCCTATTTCTGCTCCGAATCCACTGGAGCCATTTGTTATTCTGTCACACCTAGAGGCTGAGAGCACACGCACGCACACACACACAAACGCACAAACGCACATGCACACACACACACACACACACACACACACAGGAGCTGGACTTACATTCACTTACAGCAAATTCAGTGATTCAGTGAGCAGGTCATTAAAGGCCGGAAAAGGAACAAAACACAAGAGAAAAAACGACTCAAAGAAACAAACTGTTAATGAGAGGCTTCATTTTCCAAACACAGAAGAACGTTAAGAGACGTCACTTCAGATCTCACCTGATGGAGCGATTGAAGTCCTGCATCTCTCTGCAGACATAGAAACATTGGACTGTTTAAACACCAGACCTGCACACGCTGTACCCTCCATATTTCTCCACTTCCATGCTGTATGTTCCTGTAATAGACAGTTAGTTTGTGCTCCCTCTGCGTGTAAATATCCAGCTTTAACGCTTAACAGGCTCCAGGTGAGAGTCAGAGTTTCACGTCTGCTTTCATTGGATTGTTCAAAGTCTGGTCACTGACGTCTTTCATGTAACAGTCATGACACATTATTTTCTGTGTTCCATTGATGATTGAGGCTGATTAATGCGTCGCTGTCACTGATGGAACCATTCTCTTTTCTGTTCCAGGCTCAGAAGCTGAAGTCGAACTCCACCGTTGACGGTGTGTTTTGTGTGGTAAGTGTGTTGCATTAATAATGAGAAGCTTTCCGATGCGCCACAACACAAAAACACAGGAAAAATGTCCCGGCTGTAAAAAGCTGCATGACGCTCCGAGTGGGAGATGAGATCTCCCATCGGAAGCATTTCATTTAAGACCAACCACTTTGTCCTGAGTCACCAGACCATCGTGAGCTTGGCTCTCGGCTGCAGCCCTGACCTCCATCTGACGGCGGCCGCCACCAGATCCTCCCCTGCTCCTTTTAAAGTCCTCTCTTTGTAGCGCCTTTGAGCTGGATGGGCTCGTTGCTTATCTGCTGCCTTTTAAAGTTCACTGGAAATGTCATTGTACAATAATAAGGCCGTGCTATGCACCGGCCTGACATTTAGTGCAGGTCTGGAGGAGGCGGCCGAGCCGTTAGCAGCAGCGTTATTAGCAACCAAAGACTCGGCCTGGGGTCGGGTGGAGCGTGACGCGGCCGCCTCCGTCTCCAGACGTGCACGTCTACAGCGCCTCCTGACTCTGTGCCCTCTCCTCCCTCCAGGACCCTCAGATCGTGGGGCCCAGCACGTCCAACGCCATGAAGAACGGAGGCGGGTCCAGACGGCCCGCGGGCCCGGCCCGGCTGCTGCCGTGGCTGTGGAGCAGCAGCGCGCTGGCTCTGACCTCGCTGGGACGCTTGTAGCCTCCATCACCTGGACGGACACTTGTATGAGAACACAACACATGAAGCTCTGTCCCACCTGCTGTTCCCTCCCTCTCATTTCTGTCTCTTCTGCGTTGACTTTTTCCTTTGATTTGATCTCGGTTCCGCGCTTCGTTTCAATCGGTTCGCTGCGTTTTCCTGCGTTGGGTAGAAAACGGAAGCTTCACGTGTGGAGGACGACATTCCAACACATCAGCTGGTGACTCACCTCCCTGCGTGCGTGTGCGCGTGTGTGTGTGTGTGTGTGTGTGTGCGCGGTCCGTTCAGTAACAGCTCTTTTCTCTCACGGTTCAAGCTTCGTTCGCTGTGTCGTCTCTGTGCTTTGTGTTGTTTTGATAATGACGTATTTTACATTTTTATGACCTGAACCTCGACCCAAACTGTGTTGTAGCTGGTGCTGAACACACGTCGCCGTTGGCAGAAGCACACGGGCAGAGACCCACAAACACAGCGCACACGTCCAGACAGAGCCAGGCTCCGCTGCTGTGGTTCCACCCGTTAGTGACTGTACATAGTCCGAGCCGTGTTCAGTATTTGTCCTCGATGACAGAAGCTGCTGCAGTTTAACCTCAACTGTGTTTTCGTTTTGACGTATTTTGCTGCACTGCATCCACTGAAGTCGCCGCTTCCAACATCAACATCAGCTTCAGCGTCCGGTTCTGTCGCTTCTGTGGGACTTCCCGGGAATCGAGGACCGCCAGCTGCACCTGTCGAGCTTTGTCCTCCAGTGTTCAGCTCAGACCACTCCTAGTCGCCATAGCAACCCACATCTTTGACCTCGTTTTGTGATTTTAAACTTATATACTTAATTGTTGTGAATCGTTCCAGCTAATCTTAGAACCTGTACTAGAACTTCAGCTTGAGTAAAGACTACAAAGTAATTCTTTAGTTTTCAACCGGCCGGCACGTTCACAGTAAGAAGCTGTGAAGAGACTACAAAGCTCGACAGATGCTGTGACCAACGGGAAACTGGCCACGCTTCAGTTCGATCTTTCCTTCAGTTTGTGTCGTGTTTTTTCGTGTACCGGATGTGGGTGAAGCATTGTGAGCGTCCGCTGGAAACGCGGGACCTTCTCAGATGAAGGCAGGGGCTCCGACACGTCCCAGCGCTCTGATATTTACAGTACATACATCAACCGTGGCATGTTGAGCAAATGACTGGAGGCGTGTGGTGGCTGACGACGTTTACGACGCTGCTCGGGTTCTGTAGCTTCTCCAGACATGAATAATGTATAGTAGAGCGTAAACGTTATTTACAAGCATAAACATGGTAAATGCACTCTATGTACTTGGCTGACACTAAGAACTGGACAAATAAATGTCTGATGATATTCTATTTCAGAGCATTGTGACCTATTTTGACATTCAGATACATATAAAGTCCAGTGAACGAGCAGAATATTGTTTTTATAACGACGTGTATGTATATTTCTCCCACCTATATTACTGCATCAGAGAACGAGGATGTCGCTGTTTCTCCTACTCTAGACTGTTTCCTCAGCTCATTGTTTTGTACCATAGCCCCATTTCTGGCACTGCTTAAATCAAATGTTGATTTTTTTGGCTAAGATTTCAATTTATTTTTCTATCTACATGTTTTGCTGTTTGGATGAAGTGAAGTGAAGTGAAGGAGCTGCTCCGGTCTCAGTAGCTCTGAGCCGCTTCTAATCATTGGGTTTGTTTTACTGCTGGAAGAGTGAAGAAGCAGGAGCTGAACCAGGAAGGAGGCGGAAACGTGTTCACGAGGGTTTAAGTGTGCGATAGCTGGACAGAGGCAGAGTTGTGTGTTTGCTCATGTTATAGTCTGATCCCAGCGTCATATCGTCACAGACCCTAAACATGAGATCAGCGCTGGGTGACCTCCTCCTGAGGTGGATCCACCCTCATCTGTTGTTTTAAAGCGCAGACTCCCTCGTCTTTCTGGCATCATTAACCTTTGGCTTGTGAAAATGTAAAATCTATTGTATACAAGATGATTAAAAGCGTTAAAGACCCACACTGTCTGTGCTGCTGCTTTTTACTGTATGTAAAACAAGACCTGAGTTGTGAGATCAAAGAAGTCGGAGGTCGTGTGACGTCCTCGGGTCACAGTCGGAGGAAACGGAAACGATGAGAAACGATGAACGATGTTTTGCTCGTGAACGATAAAAAACGGGAACGATGAGAAACGGGAACAATGAGAAACAAGAACAATGAAAAACAGGAACGATGAGAAACGAGAACAATGAAAAACAGGAACGATGAGAAACGGTAACGATTAAAAACAGGAACGATGAGAAACGAGAACGATGAGAAACGAGAACGATGAGAAACGAGAACGATAAAAAACGGGAACGATGAGAAACGATAAAGATGAAAAACAGGAATGATAAAAAACGGTAACGATGAGAAGCGTGAACGATGAAAAACGGGAACGATGAGAAGCGTGAACGATGAAAAACAGGAACAATGAGAAACGAGAACGATGAGAAACGGAAGCGATGAGAAACAATGAACGATGAGAAACGATGAGAAGCGGGAACGATGAAAAGCGATGAACGATGAGAAATGAGAACGATGAGAAATGATGAGAAACGGATCGATGAGAAGCGACCGATGAAGACGGAGGCGTCGCATCAGGCTGGAGGAGCTGTCAGTCTAAACCTGCAGCCTCTTTATAGGAAATACATAAATATGAGGCGAGGCATTCGATAGAAGGTGCTTTAATAGCTGATCAGCTCAGGCCTGGTTCATCATCAGACACTTTCTATGAGACGCTCGTAAAACTTCTCATAAACACGTTGTGTCTCGTGACACCGGCGTGAATTAACTCCTGTTAATGCATCAGCGGAGAATCGATGTGTCGCTGACAGACGGGCTGTAAATACTAAGAGGCGCCTGTTTAGCTCTTTATTACTCTAATGACGTTTAACCGTCCTGTTCTAAATCCAGATCAATAATATGACAATATTAAATATTACAGTGAAACAGAAGCCACAGAATCAACGCTCTGCCTTTTTTCTCGCTTTTATCTTGTTCGTCTGAGTTCAACGTAAAGATTAAAACGCTGTTACAACAATAATTCTGATGAGCAATGATTAAACTGAATGGTTATGATGTTTTAAGGCCTGGTCCGAGTTCACAAAGCTCACAGCTACAACAGCAACAACCTTCAAACTGCACCCGATCACTTCTTGTAAAACTAAAGAACAGACGAGGACCAGTCAACCATTTTACATGAACCTACAGGTCCGTCGGCCATGAGCTGATGGATCCGTCCCGGTTCTGAGGCTCGCGACCTTCAGGGAGCGACCGGGACTGGAGGTCACGCGTTGGCTGTGAACCGCGTGCGTTTAGAAGCAGTGGATTTGCAGCTACTCCTTAAATCGGAGCTTGTCCTCCTCAGATGTTGAGGCTTTGTTTGCTCGTTGAAGCAGCTTTAAAACCTTCTCGCTCCGGTTCCCAGAACTGGTCTGGACCTCGGCGGTGCAGATAAAAGCCAGCGCGGGTATTGAGCCGAGCACTTAATGCTAAACGCTGCAGTCTTTTATCTTGAGGACAGGAGCAGTGAGCTGAGTGTGGAGGCAGCACTTATCTCCTCCTGGTCACTAATGGTGGCGACAGCTGCAGCATTGACCTCAGGTAATGTTCAGGCCTTTCACATTCCAAAGTAGACTTTCAGAAAAGCAGTCGAACGCAAATGTCAGACAGAATAATTTAGTTTCATTATTGACTCAGTGTAAAAATAATGACAAATTCCTTGAGCAGCATCAGGAGAACGGGGACGACTGAAGGAAGCGATGATGGAGCTGCAGCAGAGAAACGCGAGCGGAGACGTTCACGCTGAACGCTGTGACGCCGGCGTGTTCCACAGCTGCAGCTTCCACGTGTGGTCACAAACAGCTGACACTGGTCTGGGATCAGCGCTCAGCTTCTGCATGTCCGGCTCCAACCTGAGAGGATGGAGGATGAATAGAAAAGTGCTCCATCAGTGAAGTGAAGCTCCGTCGCCGGTCACTCACTCCACTCCAGGCCACGTATCAAAAGGCTTTAATTGTAAATGCACAGGTTGAGCTGCCCTTTGTTAATACAACTACAATCTGGTGCAAAATGAGACCAAAACCAGACAAAAGACCTGAATTCAAACAGTCGGGGTCAGTTGGTTACAGTAAATAGATCATCACACATGTGCATCGTTGTGCAGGTGCAGCAGAGAAAACATTGGTACAAACTATGACACAAACTCGCTCTAATACATAAAATATACATTTAGTCCAAACAAAGGAAAAGACGCCGCACTGACCTGCTAGAAAAGTCGTGCATTTGATTCATTTGCATAATTAATAAATATTCTATAAAGAGATATGTTAAGGTCAGACAGGCATGAAGTCCAACGTGACGGATGCATGAGAAGATCGGGACCTTTCCACTTGGACGGGTTGCATAAGACGCTGTGGCGCGGTAAAGCCTTGGACGTTTAGTGCATAATGGACGCTTCCAGTCCAGAACCAGAACCAGTCCAGAAAGAGAAGAGGCAGCGCTCACCAGTGACATCATCACATTCTCATGGCAGGACTCGCTTCTACAACAGTGTTCACGCCTCCTCCTGCTTCCACACAGATCAGGCTCTGGTTCTGCAGGTTCTTGTTCTAGTTCTGCAGGTCCATGGTCTGGTTTTGTGGGTCCATGCTGTTCTGATTCTGGTTCTGCAGGCCCATGCACCCCCCCTGGGTCTCCTGAGTCTGAATGTCTGCAGCTTAGATTTTAGCTCCGTGTCTTATGCTGGGGCTCCAGAACCTGGTGGACCGGACTGGACCGCAGCTGCTTCCCTGCGTCACACACACGTCCCCTGATGGTGCACGGTGGGCTTGCGGTGCTTGAGGCCCAGGCCTCGGTCCCTCACGTCCATCACTCGCTGCTGAGACGTGTCTACGAGCGCGCTGGCAATAGCAACGCCTGGGATAGAGCAGAGGTCAGAGGTCAGATGAGCGTTGCTGCTTAGTGTGGTCCTGGTGTGTGTGTGTGTGTGTGTTTGTGTGTGTGTGTGTTTGACGTCAGCGGAGCTCAGCGCTGCTGCATTCACGCCTGCTGCCTCTAATCCTGCGTCTGCCTCCGTGGGCCGGACGTGGCGCCGCTCTCGCCCACTGCAGCCTCAAAGCGCTGCGCTGCGATGCGCTCGCTTGGCTGCTGAGCTCGTGGCTTCGGCGCCGTGGCAGCTCGTCCCGTGTTTCGTGGGCCTGACAATGCACGGTCATTACGACAAGAGCTCAATCTGCCGCTGCGCCGGCGCCAAGTAAACAGAGCGGTGCAGGAATCTGCTGGGCTCTCGATATGATTTGGATGCAGGATGTTTGCAGCATTTCACACTCAAGTGATTCCTGGTATTTTTTGTTGGGGGTGGTTAAAGCAGAGCCAATCAGTGTGTGTCTGTGTGAGGACGCGACTGCGTGCGTATGCGTCATGTTCCCTGAAGCTCAGACCTAAACATAGTTAGAACTCATGAGTCTCATTCAGCCTCTCACTGTAAAAGCTGTTGTGTTTTGACTTGTCCTAACGCAGTTTCAGATTTGCTGGTAAAACCTCCATTGATCATATGGAGTCTACTGGCCTCTTTGGGTTAAACCGACTCTGGACTGGAGAACCACCTACAGCTTAGCTACACAACGCGAGTCATAGCTCTGGTCAGAGTCAAACTGAACTGTTGGAACACAGCGACAGCACTGGATGCTTTGAGTCAGATTCCAGTTTGTACATGTTAATGATGTGTGCTGTGTGAATGTAAACGCACACGTGAACTCATAATTGTGTTGACTTTTCTGGGTGAACACTCACGTCTCCATTTGCAAAATTAAATTGGCCAAAAGTAATCGAATTATGCTGGAGGTGAGTGCAAGCGCTGGCTTGTCGCCGTGACGACGGCTGCGTTACTGTGTCACATGTCAGTCACACAGCGAGCTGATGAGACCTGAGACAAACTAATGGGGTCATTAGCAGGAGACAACACTTGACATCAGCGCGGGTCTGACGGGAGGAGCTGCTCATGGAGCTCCAGCCAGGCAGCATCAGTCACACGCTGACAAGACTGGGAGGTCAGAGAGCAACATGTCTCTAGGTTGATGAGGACCAACCCAGGAAGTAGACGCAGCCTTTGTAGCAGAATCATTGAGGACAGACGTCCGTCTTCTTGCCTCATCTGCTTAAAGCTCACACCAAAACCTGTGGTTTCAACTTCAACACTCCACTGCAGAAGAGACGTGTCCACATAATTAATACATGAGCTTCACAGTGTAAATGTCACTGCGATTTGGACTAAAAGTCAAGCATGGATGGATGAAAAAGTGGCGGCGACGGGAGAGTCCGTCCCAGCGGGGCGGACGGCTTCAAAGACAAACGGATCAAAGTGTGTGTTGTGGGTCAGCGGCGCTGAGCTTCATCCAGCAGCTGAGGAAGAGGAGCCCAGCGCTCACGTCACGTAATGAAGACGCGCTGGTGAGAGACGGGATCAAAGAGTTCCCACCGCACCCGCATGCGCTCCACTCTCACCTCCCACTGCTGTTGTTTAAGTGCAATCACTTATGAGCGTTCATCTGACAAAGCTCCCGCCCGCCGCTCTCAGCCTCGTGAGCCTCTCAGCATCTAAATGCCTCTTCTCTGTCTCCCTGCTCTATTTTTAACACAAAGACTTCCAGCCACCTACAGAACCTGTGTTTCCCCCGTTTCTGGGTCTGTCTCTAGTTCTGAAAAGGCAGATTAGTGACTTCTGCTGTGCCTCAGTGTCTATTGACCCGGGATCTAAGCTGCACCCAACGCAGTGAGCGCCACTCGTTTAATGTGAAAGCTGCAGAGGGACGGGTTCCACGCTCGCTGTCGAGTCCCTGCTGCTCCGCCTGCACTCCTCTGTGACTCACCCGCTGCAGCTTCTACTCACTCAAACACTTTTATTCACTTTCAAGAGGCTTGGTTCAACTCTTTGGCCAAGATTCCTACAAAACACATTCATCATCAGAGTTTCGGGCTTTAATCTCAGCGATTTGTTGTGGTGAAGGTTTTATCACGTCAGGTCGTTTGTCAAATGGTAGCAGAGGCTGAAGCTTTGACTCCGTCAGCTGCACAGAACGTTGCAGGTCATTCAGCTGCTCCTCCGCTACGTGCTAAAGTTCCAGGAACTCTGGAGGTTGGTTCGGTTCGCGTCTCCTCCGTGCACCGGGTCAAATGATGGTAAAGCCTCAGAGGAGCGAAGACAACAAAGAGTAGAAAGGGCCAAAAAGCTAAAATAGACCCGCTCATTGAAGATTCCTCTTGAAGTGTGTCTCTGCCTGAGTGGGTGGAGCAAAGCCTGCAGTGACTTCATACACGCCGACATCAATGGACTCTACAATGAGCCTCTGGGCAGGACGTATGGATGTGTAAGTACTGTGATCACTACACAAACACACACAAGCATCAGCCCCAGGCTTCAAACTGTGGTAACAGCCATTTCATTGATTTAATGAGAAAAACAGAGGAGCCAGGATGTCCCCCAGAGAGCAGCCTGACTAGAAGTGATGAGACTCTTATTGGCCCTAATTTCCTGAAAATGAGACTGCGGCTGTGATGAGCTAACGTCCAAAGCATCAGGTGAAGTGAGCAGAGGCCACAAGCAAAGCAAGTCTGCTGCAAAGTCAGTGGAGCTGCTCCACGAGCCGATCACCATCTGGGGCGGCTGCAGCTCGTATCCACGTTAGCAGAGAAAGCCACCGCGTCTGCCTTTATGTTCTACAGCGCTCATCTGAGCTGATAGGTTGAAGACTGAGTCGGCGTCGAGTCAAGTGTCTGTTCCCACGTTTACGAGCTCCAGCTCCTTGTAGCTGGAGAACAATGTTTTCTTGCAAACTGCCTCATTTTCCATCTGCTCTGCTGGTTTGCTCTGCCAGTACTGGCCTCCGCCTGGAGCCGGGAGGCAGAGGCTCCTCACACCTGCTCCAGTTACATACACTGCACTTCACACAGATCACAAGCACCGACAGGCAAGCGAACACAGGCTGCGAGGAGAGGGAGACACAGACGCTCCGGCGAGGACGACGAGCTGCGAGAGAGAAGATCGGCCTCGTGCTGATGGTGCACAACGTCCAGCCCCGAGAGGAAGCGCTGCTGTCGGTTCAGTGGTTCCAGCGGCGACTGGGGGGTATCGATGTCATCCGTCTACAGCAGCAACACGAGCTCCGACCGGGGAAAGTCAGGAAGTCGCACACAGGGAGCGATTGATCCAACAGTAAGTGTTGGAGGAAAACCAGGTGGGTCCGACCGCATCAGGGCAAAATGTCAGGAACGGTTAAAATAATACATCACTGCACTATAGAGTCACATTACAGAGCAAACCTGAGCTCAGAGACTCCACAGGCTGAAGGTTCCAGGCTCCGCAGCTTTAAAGGGCTTCAAAGCCTGGAGCCTCTGAGCCGCGTGTGCAACATCAGCCACAGCGACGTCTTCACTGGGCTTTGTTCAAACTGCCAGAGCCTGTTTACACGATAGCTGATGGGACGAGCCTTGAGGCTCAGCAGCATCGACTTAAACGGATCAGGAACGGTCTGAAGCACGTCGTTGAGTCCGTGATGACGGCGATGTGAGATTTCACGCTTCAGAGACGACGGACGACAGTGAACACAAGGCAACAATCAAACAGAGAAGAGACGTCACAGCAGAGACGCGTCTGTCACATTAGGCAGGAATCACATCAGCCGCTTCTGGACATGAAGTCTGCTGAGACGGGGCGGCGGGCGCAGCCGCTTCCTCTGCAAACTATCAAATGAGGCTCATTATTAAATGATGAGCTGCAGTTTAGACAACGCGGCAGTGAAGTGGACTCAGACCTGCGTGTGGTGGCCGTGATCCGAGCCCGACTGATGCACGAGTGTGCGTGTGTGTGCGTGCGTGCGTGTCTGTCCGTATGTCTGTGTGCGTGTCTGTCTGTCTGTGTGCGTGTCTGTCTGTGTGCGTGCGTGCGTGTGCGTGCGTGTCTGTCTGTGTGCGTGTCTGTCTGTGTTTGTCTGTGTGTGTGTCTTTCTGTGCGTGTCTGTCTGTGTGCGTGCGTGTCTGTCTGTCTGTGTCTGTCTGTGTGCATGCGTGTCTGTCTGTCTGTGTCTGTCTGTGCGCGTGCGTGTCTGTCTGTGTGCGTGTGCGTGCGTGTCTGTCTGTGTGCGTGCGTGTCTGTCTGTGTTTGTCTGTGTGTGTGTCTGTCTGCGCGTGTCTGTCTGTGTGCGTGCGTGTCTGTCTGTGTGCATGCGTGTCTGTCTGTGTGCATGCGTGTCTGTCTGTCTGTGTCTGTCTGTGTGCATGCGTGTCTGTCTGTCTGTGTCTGTCTGTGCGCGTGCGTGTCTGTCTGTGTGCGTGTGCGTGCGTGTCTGTCTGTGTGCGTGCGTGTCTGTCTGTGTTTGTCTGTGTGTGTGTCTGTCTGCGCGTGTCTGTCTGTGTGCGTGCGTGTCTGTCTGTGTGCATGCGTGTCTGTCTGTGTGCATGCGTGTCTGTCTGTCTGTGTCTGTCTGTGCGCGTGCGTGTCTGTCTGTGCGTGTCTGTGTGCGTGCGTGTCTGTCTGTGCGTGTCTGTCTGTCTGTCTGTGTCTGTTTGTCTGTGCGTGTCTGTCTGTGTGCGTGCGTGTCTGTCTGTGTGCATGCGTGTCTGTCTGTGCGTGTCTGTGCGTGTGTGTCTGTGCGTGTCTGTCTGTGTGCGTGTCTGTCTGTGTGTGTCTGTCTGTGTGTGTATCTGTGTGTGTGCGTGTCTGTCTGTGCGTGTCTGTGTGCGTGCGTGTCTGTCTGTGTGTGTGGGTGTCTGTCTGTGTGCGTGCGTGTCTGTCTATCTGTCTGTGTGCGTGCGTGCATGCGTGTCTGTCTGTGCGCGTGCGTGTGTGTTTGTGCGTGTGTGTCTGTGTCTGTCTGTGCGTGTGTGTCTGTGTCTGTCTGTGCGTGTGTGTCTGTGCGTGTCTGTCTGTGTGTGTGTCTGTGCGTGTCTGTCTGTGCGTGTGTGTCTGTCTGTGCGTGTCTGTGTGTGTGTATCTGTGTGCGTGTCTGTCTGTGTGTGTATCTGTGTGTGTGTCTGTGCGTGTCTGTCTGTGTGCGTGCGTGCGCGTGCGTGTCTGTCTGTGTGCGTGCGTGTCTGGCTGTGTTTGTCTGTGTGTGTGTCTGTCTGTGCGTGTCTGTCTGTGTGCGTGCGTGTCTGTCTGTCTGTGTGCGTGTCTGTCTGTGTGCGTGTGTGCGTGCGTGCGTGTCTGTCTGTGCGCGTGCGTGTCTGTGCGTGTGTGTCTGTGCGTGTCTGTCTGTGTGCGTGTCTGTCTGTGTGTGTCTGTCTGTGTGTGTATCTGTGTGTGTGCGTGTCTGTCTGTGCGTGTCTGTGTGCGTGCGTGTCTGTCTGTGTGTGTGCGTGTCTGTCTGTGTGCGTGCGTGTCTGTCTGTGTGCGTGCGTGTCTGTCTATCTGTCTGTGTGCGTGCGTGCCTGTCTGTGCGCGTGCGTGTGTGTTTGTGCGTGTGTGTCTGTCTGTGCGTGTGTGTCTGTGTCTGTCTGTGCGTGTGTGTCTGTGCGTGTCTGTCTGTGTGTGTGTCTGTGCGTGTCTGTCTGTGCGTGTGTGTCTGTCTGTGTGCATGCGTGTCTGTCTGTGCGTGTCTGTGCGTGTGTGTCTGTGTCTGTCTGTGTGTGTGTGTCTGTGCGTGTCTGTCTGTGCGTGTCTGTCTGTGTGTGTGTCTGTCTGTGTGTGTCTGTCTGTGTGTGTATCTGTGTGTGTGTCTGTGCGTGTCTGTCTGTGTGCGTGCGTGTCTGTCTGTGTGCGTGTGTGTCTGTCTGTCTGTGTTTGTCTGTGTGTGTGTCTGTCTGCGCGTGTCTGTCTGTGTGCGTGCGTGTCTGTCTGTGTGCATGCGTGTCTGTCTGTCTGTGTGCATGCGTGTCTGTCTGTGTGCATGCGTGTCTGTCTGTGCGCGTGCGTGTCTGTGCGCGTGCGTGTCTGTGCGTGTGTGTCTGTGCGTGTCTTTCTGTGTGCGTGTCTGTCTGTGTGTGTATCTGTGTGTGTGCGTGTCTGTCTGTGCGTGTCTGTGTGCGTGCGTGTCTGTCTGTGTGTGTGCGTGTCTGTCTGTGTGCGTGCGTGTCTGTCTATCTGTCTGTGTGCGTGCGTGCCTGTCTGTGCGCGTGCGTGTGTGTTTGTGCGTGTGTGTCTGTGTCTGTCTGTGCGTGTGTGTCTGTCTGTGCGTGTGTGTCTGTGCGTGTCTGTCTGTGTGTGTGTCTGTGCGTGTCTGTCTGTGCGTGTGTGTCTGTCTGTGTGCATGCGTGTCTGTCTGTGCGTGTCTGTGCGTGTGTGTCTGTGTCTGTCTGTGTGTGTGTCTGTCTGTGTGTGTCTGTCTGTGTGTGTGTCTGTGCGTGTCTGTCTGTGTGTGTGTCTGTGTCTGTCTGTGCGTGTGTGTCTGTGTCTGTCTGTGTGTGTCTGTGTGTGTATCTGTGTGTGTGTCTGTGTGTGTGTGTGTGTCTGTCTGTGCGTGTCTGTCTGTGTGTGTGTCTGTGTCTGTCTGTGTGTGTATCTGTGTGTGTGTCTGTGTGTGTCTGTGTGTGTATCTGTGTGTGTGTCTGTGTCTGTCTGTGCGTGTGTGTCTGTGTCTGTCTGTGTGTGTCTGTGCGTGTCTGTCTGTGTGTGTCTGTCTGTGTGTGTCTGTCTGTGTGTGTGTCTGTGCGTGTCTGTCTGTGTGTGTGTCTGTGTGTGTGTGTCTGTCTGTGTGTATCTGTGTGTGTGTCTGTGTCTGTCTGTGCGTGTGTGTCTGTGTCTGTCTGTGTGTGTCTGTGCGTGTCTGTCTGTGCGTGTCTGTCTGTGTGTGTGTCTGTGTGTGTCTGTGTGTGTATCTGTGTGTGTGTGTTTGTGTGTGTGTCTGTGTCTGTCTGTGTGTGTATCTGTGTGTGTGTCTGTGTCTGTCTGTGCGTGTGTGTCTGTGTCTGTCTGTGTGTGTGTGTGTCTGTGCGTGTCTGTCTGTGTGTGTGTCTGTGTCTGTCTGTGCGTGTGTGTCTGTGTCTGTCTGTGTGTATCTGTGTGTGTGTCTGTGTGTGTCTGTGTGTGTATCTGTGTGTGTGTCTGTGTCTGTCTGTGCGCGTGCGTGTCTGTGCGTGTGTGTCTGTGCGTGTCTGTCTGTGTGCGTGTCTGTCTGTGTGTGTATCTGTGTGTGTGCGTGTCTGTCTGTGCGTGTCTGTGTGCGTGCGTGTCTGTCTGTGTGTGTGCGTGTCTGTCTGTGTGCGTGCGTGTCTGTCTATCTGTCTGTGTGCGTGCGTGCCTGTCTGTGCGCGTGCGTGTGTGTTTGTGCGTGTGTGTCTGTGTCTGTCTGTGCGTGTGTGTCTGTGTCTGTCTGTGTGTATCTGTGTGTGTGTCTGTGTGTGTCTGTGTGTGTATCTGTGTGTGTGTCTGTGTCTGTCTGTGCGCGTGCGTGTCTGTGCGTGTGTGTCTGTGCGTGTCTGTCTGTGTGCGTGTCTGTCTGTGTGTGTATCTGTGTGTGTGCGTGTCTGTCTGTGCGTGTCTGTGTGCGTGCGTGTCTGTCTGTGTGTGTGCGTGTCTGTCTGTGTGCGTGCGTGTCTGTCTATCTGTCTGTGTGCGTGCGTGCCTGTCTGTGCGCGTGCGTGTGTGTTTGTGCGTGTGTGTCTGTGTCTGTCTGTGCGTGTGTGTCTGTGCGTGTCTGTCTGTGTGTGTGTCTGTGCGTGTCTGTCTGTGCGTGTGTGTCTGTCTGTGTGCATGCGTGTCTGTCTGTGCGTGTCTGTGCGTGTGTGTCTGTGTCTGTCTGTGTGTGTCTGTGTCTGTCTGTGCGCGTGCGTGTCTGTCTGTGCGTGTCTGTGCGCGTGCGTGTCTGTGCGTGTGTGTCTGTGCGTGTCTTTCTGTGTGCGTGTCTGTCTGTGTGTGTATCTGTGTGTGTGCGTGTCTGTCTGTGCGTGTCTGTGTGCGTGCGTGTCTGTCTGTGTGTGTGCGTGTCTGTCTGTGTGCGTGCGTGTCTGTCTATCTGTCTGTGTGCGTGCGTGCCTGTCTGTGCGCGTGCGTGTGTGTTTGTGCGTGTGTGTCTGTGTCTGTCTGTGCGTGTGTGTCTGTGTCTGTCTGTGCGTGTGTGTCTGTGCGTGTCTGTCTGTGCGTGTGTGTCTGTCTGTGTGCATGCGTGTCTGTCTGTGCGTGTCTGTGCGTGTGTGTGTCTGTGTCTGTCTGTGTGTGTATCTGTGTGTGTATCTGTGTGTCTGTCTGTGTGTGTCTGTCTGTGTGTGTATCTGTGTGTGTGCGTGTCTGTCTGTGCGTGTCTGTGTGCGTGCGTGTCTGTCTGTGTGCGTGCGTGTCTGTCTGTGTGCGTGTCTGTCTGTGTGCGTGCGTGTCTGTCTATCTGTCTGTGTGCGTGCGTGCCTGTCTGTGCGCGTGCGTGTGTGTTTGTGCGTGTGTCTGTGTCTGTCTGTGCGTGTGTGTCTGTGTCTGTCTGTGTGTGTCTGTGTGTGTATCTGTGTGTGTGTCTGTGTGTGCGTCTGTGTGCGTGGGCTCGGCCTACCCGACTGTCCCGGTGGAGGGATTCCAGACGGGACCCGGGGCAGGAACAGCAGCAGGGTGAGGACGCCGGCTCTGCCGCCCCAGCACGGCTCCATGGCGATGGGCTTCGGCACCGACTGTCCACAGACGCACAACAAGAAAAGACACAAGAAGGAAAACCTGCGTGAACGTGAGCCAAGGGACGACCTGGACAATGAAGTGAAATGAATCACTGTCTATGGAATTACTGCTGCTTTCTTGCAGACAACAGAAGCCTGACGCTGTTTTTGGCCTGTGACGAGGCCTATTGAGGCGGCGCCCCCTGCTGTGCTGCTGATGGGGACTTCATTCAGGCCACAGCTACTGAACGAGCGTCTGCTGTGACTCATACGGGAGTCTGACCTATCCATCGTTTTGACCTTTGTGCCAGAGTGCATCGCGGCCACAATTCATCAATCAATTCATAATCCGTGTTTCAATAATGAATGAGTTGAACCATAAATACGTCTATAGCATCTAAATGTTTCAGAAATGACTTGAAGAGACTGAAAGTGTCCAAACAGGATAGAAACCAGCTCAGTGCAGAGAGAAAAGCGTGACCCGTTATCAAATATGAAACTACTGAGGGCGACATGTGGTTACGGTGTGTGAATAAAGACGTCAGGCTCTCAGTGGTTAAAGCTGGTATCAAAGCACCCAAACGTAGCACAACGAGGACACAAACCACGGACGCTCTAATAGCTTTAAGTGCTGGAGCGCGGGCCATAATTAGAGGCTCGTCTGTTTGTTCAGTGTTTTCAGAGCGTCA
>NC_040895.2:18212956-18225456 GCF_900634795.4 Betta splendens
ATCGCAGTGAGTGAGACAGAACGCGAGACCAGGAGTGAAAATTAAGAGCGAGCGATGAGGCTGTGGTGCCAGCAGAGGTGAGCCAGGTCGGCGTGCGTGGAGTCCAGGTGGCCCTTTAAGTGAATTGTAAAATCCTGCTGAGCTGTCGCTCCGGTATAAAAGCATCCTCAGCTGAGGAGAACAGAGGTTCTGACCCGTCTGGGCCTCTCTCTCTTTTTATTCATATTTCAAACATCAGGTGCCACTTAAGGCCAGAACACAGTTTTGCTGACTGTGCAAAGTGAAAACTGGCTGCTGGACGGGAGGAGGTCCAGTCTGCTGCTGCAGGAGGTTCCAGCTCCCAGTGGATGGTGGCTGCACCGAACCACTGGGAGAGCGCGGGGCCACAGTGCAAACACAGGCACCACAGACGGACAGCTGATGCCTCCGCTCCCGCGTCTCTGGGTTTTAATTGAACCAGCCTTTATTTTTCCATTTTTTTCCAATTCAAGCACAAGCGGTTCCAGCGCTGATTGAGCTGAAATCATTTCTGAGGATGAAGAAAGAAAATCAAATTTAACCAGTGTCTCTCGTGCCTCTCCTGTAGAATTCAATAGATTTGATTTTATAAATAAACCTTAAGAAACAGAAGGTTCTATGTTTAACTCTCCTGAAGCAGAGAGCTCCTGTGACATCTGGATACACACCTATTACCCACCAATCACAGCACACAATGAGGAAACGCCAACAAGGTCACACTCAACCTTCCCCCGGCTCGGTTCCTCCTCTCATGTCCGTTTGCTTTTCTCTCCTCATTTATCACCCAACGCGCAGAGAAAACGGGGCGTTTCAAGTTGTTTCCAGAAGCGAGGCTGGATTCAATAACGTGTCAATCTCTTTCATCTCCTCAGCTTCCTTCCTGCTGCCGCTCGCTTCAAACACCTTAGAATGAAGCGGCCGCTGAGTCACGCTCACAGGTCACGATGGAGACGAGGTCCAAACGCACGCGCGTCCTGAGGTTCCTGTTGTGGACACAGTGAAGCAGAACCAAAGCCGGTCCAACGGGCTGTTCGGCAGCGTGGCTCTGGTTCCGCTCGTACAGTCTGGACCCCCGCAGACGCCCCCCTCCGCATGCTGGGCGGCCTCAGGGTGTCTGCAGGTCAGAGGTCACATACACAGACGAATGCGCCGACGGTGTGACGACCCGACCCGACCCGACCCGACCCGCTCCACGTCGCCGGCTCCGTCTTGCCCATTACTCCCATCACTCCCATCACTCCCACTCTATCGCTTCCTCCTAATAGCCTCCAACTCTGTCACTCTATTCGGCTTCTGCCGTCTCATTTTCTCCCTCTTTCTCTCCAACATTAGCGACACACGGCTGTGCAAATTGTGTAGAACTTCTAACAACTCTTGTCTACGTCTCTGTGAGCAATGACCTGCTGGTGGAGCGTCTGCACCGCAGGGGGGCGTTTGAAGGAGGACCGACATCCTGAAGCACATACAGTAGCAGTCTGTTTGTCAGCAGCCTGACCTCCAGATTCCACCACAGACTGGAAGACGGCCGGACGCACACCAGTTTAGCTTCGGCTCAGAGGCAAATAAACTTTTGTAATAAAGTGCTTTTTAACAATCAAAGGGAAGCGCAGCCACTGTGATATCAAGTGCAATCTTCCACCAGCGCTCGTCTTATCTTCGCCCACATCAGCTGAAGCCTCAGGCTCCGTCTGAGAACAGCAGGATATTTGTTATGCTGACTGCGGGTTTTATTACAGCAGGTCTGAGGTTCTGAGCGCAGCCTCGTATTTAAACCGGGGTTTTAGACAAGGTCAACGCGGCTAAATCTGAAAACTAACACCTCCACCGGCTTCGTGAATTTACTCAGTGCTCATCATCCAGGACGGTGATGAGTGTGCATACAGACGGAGGTGGAGCAGGTCCAGTGGTGCAGTCAGAACCAGCTGGAGCTCAACACACTCAAGACTGTGGAGATGATGGACTTCAGGAAGAACCGCCCCCCTCCACAATCACAGTGTCTACCGTGGACTCCTTCAGGTTCCTACGGTCCACAATCACAGGTCACAGGACCTGAAGCGGTCCCACATAGACACAAAAAGGCCCAGCAGAGGTTGTACTTTCTGGTCAGCAGAGAAGATCATCAGGACTGAGCTTCCTTCTATTGAGCATCTGTACCGGTCCAGACTCATTAAACGGGCAGTATCATCACTGCGGAGCCCGCACACAGACACAAACGCTGACTCCCTTTGAGCGGCGGTCGTGACCCGAGCGGAGGCTGCGCCCGTCGGCCTCAGCTCAGTGTCCAGTCCCTTCTCCACCCATCACGCGTGGCCGTGCTCCGCAGGGAGTCTGCTGGGAGGAGCCGGTGCCGCTCAGGGAGCGAGTCAGGCTCAGAGCGGTTTATAGAGACGATGGTTCCGGATGTGCAGGCTCCAGAACACAGAACCGGCCGTGTTACACATGACAACGGAGGCAACGTTCCTAATTAAAGCCGATCCATCCCGACCTTTAAACCTTGTCCTGCTACCGTTGAATCTACAGTTAATGTGAGGAGTATCTCATCCCGCTGCAGGAGACAAATGTGCAAATGGAGCATCGATTCTTTTTATTGCTTTCAGAGTCCAGCGGTCTTTTCTTTCCACCGAGTGATGTGCCTACAGTAGTTAAAGCAGCAAATCTGTCTCACCAGCGGAGAAACATTACACACGGCTCCTGACCTCTGACCTTTGGAGTGAATGAGCATGTGTTGCCGCGCTGTTTTCTTCCTTGTGGCATTTGAAGGAGTTGGATTTTTTTAATGAATAAAACAAGTGGAAAAAGCACCATTTGCCATTTACATTTGGATTCTGCTTGTAGCCTGAGGGGAGGGAGACGGGGGAGACGGGGGAGACGGGGGAGACGGGGGAGCAGGCAGACACACTGAAGGTGTTGCTTCGAATAAAGAAAATCCCTTCTAGCTCTGGGAGCACAAAGCGGAGTCTTTATCGCCGATACATCAGAGATCCACCAGGAGATACGCACGCCTCGGCCCTCCTCCTTTTCTGCCCCAATCTTCATCACTGCTGTGCTTTATGTCTCATAAACTGTTTGATGTCACCTGCAACTGGTAAACAAGTTCACAAAAACATCCTGCAGAGAAACCACTCAGCTGCATTATCCTGACAAGCTGGAAATTATGAGCACGCAGGCACACAATGGTTTAAATAAGCTGAAATGGGAAGTGAGGAAAACAGAGAACGGGAATAATAGGAGACAGAAACAAAGAAAATAAAGCTGGGATAAAATGTCGAAAAGTTATGAATGGATTTGGAAAAAGAAGGACGACGAGCAAAGAACAAGGAACAGATGGTGGATGAAAAGGTGGGAAAGGCAGCAGAGGTGAGCCAGGAGCAGGAGGACGACAGCAGCAGCAGCAATGAGGGATGAGCGTCTTCACACGCTCTGTGGATCCAGGCAGCGGCGCTGAGACGCAGGCGAGCGCTTCGTGGAGTCTGAGGACCGTGTGTCGTGTAAAATCAGCCTGGATGCAGCATTTACAGCTAATTATTCACAGCTGTCACCTACTGGAGGGGTAGTGTGTGTATAGATGCTGCTGCTCTCACACACACACACAGGAACGCACGCACGCACGCACGCACGCACGCACGCACGCGCGCGCGCGCACACACACACACACACACACACACACACACACACACACACACACACACACACACGCACACACACACACACACACACGTTTTCTCTCTTCAGTAGCAAAACAGGTTTATTGTTATCTTTGCACACGTACGTTTATGCTCAGTCCACAGCTTCTCAGCTCATAAAGATAAACAGACAACACTAGTTGCATTCACAGACACAGGCACTGTCTCGCAGCCTCCACTTCCCTCCATTGCGCCACGGTTTCTGTCCGTCACTGCATCCTGGAGTCGACTCATTTCTCTGAATGCAAACATCCAAAAGCTCTATTTTACCGACTCAAAGGAATGAGAGGCGTCCACTGAGCAGCAGAAGCGGCGGCTTATCGCAGCCCGTGCAGACAATGAGTTGGCCGTTTACTTCACGACCTCCTGCCTCTCAGACTCTCCTTCACGTTCTCAACCTGTTCTTTTCCTTCACCCTCGTTAATGTCCTTCTCTTCTCTTCCATCTTTCCCTTTAATTACTTCTCTCCACTTGTTTATTTCCTCCTCCAGTTCCACGTCTGGGTCACCTCCATGTCTCACACCTGCTTATTACAAACATGGTCGTTCCTGAATTTCCATTTTAATCAGCACATTGGTGAGCGAATCCTCTTACTGCGAGGGAGGACAGAAGGGCCTCTCCACAACCCGCCCGCCTCCCGTCTCCTCCCCAGGACGACAAATGAATCATCGCTCTAATGCTCATGAAAACCAAACTTATTCTGTCTGCTCTTAATTCACAGGCTGGACTAGTTCTTTCATTCAGTCCTCCCTCTCACACACACACACACACACACACACACACACACACACACACACACACACACACACACACACACACACACACACACACACACACACACACACACACACACACACACACTCCTCCGTCCGCTCCACCTCTGCTTTCACTATTAGTGTTGGAAAGATTAATTTGTTTTGTGCCTGCCAGCGATGTGAAGCTGCATCCACAAAGAAGGACGTGCGCACACACACGTGCGCCAGCTTTGTACTGTATAAACGCATGTGCACGTGCACCCACAACATCGCTCCGAAGGCCATCATCATTCCTGAAAATGGTTTTCCCCTCCAGATCCAGTATTGATGGACTGCAGAGGAGGGTGGAGATATCGATCCCAGAAAAAAAGAGGAGAACGGAGAAACAAACTCATCATTAAGAGAGTAAAGAAGAAAAGGCTGGATGGAGAAAACGGCCTAATGAGAACGAATATGGTTTGTCACTACAACACACTCCCCCACCGATGAACTACTGCCAAAATATCCACAAGCCTCCATCGTCATCACGCAAATGACGAGCAACAACAGGCCTGTTGGTTGTCACCAACCTATAGTTTTTACCATCACACCATGACGTAACACGTGACGTGTTCAGAAGCAGAGTCTGCTGCCGCGTCGTCTTCATCCATGAAGTGACACCAGCTTTGTTTGCTCTGTGCTCCTACCACGCGTATGTGGCCTCACTACAGAGAAGCAAGAAAGCACGCACACACCTAGACACATACATAGACATGCACGCACATAGAAACATACATACGCACACGCACATAGACACATACAGACACGCACACCTGCAGCACACACATAGACACGCATGCACACACACACGCACATAGACACATAGACACGCACACACGCACTCCTGCAGCACACACACACACACACACGCACGCACACACGCACATAGACACATAAATAGACACGCACACACGCACTCCTGCAGCACACACACACACACACACGCACGCACACACGCACATAGACACATAAATAGACACGCACACACACACACACACACACAGGCTGAGTGTTCAGGACATAATGGGCACCTGCCTGGTCAGCTGAACCTGAAGCTGGTACTGAACTGCATGATGTAGCGTTGGACAGAGAGCTGGAGGATGGAGAGGAGCCAGAGAGGAGGGTGGAAGAGAGCAGAACAGGAGGACAGAAATGTGAGGACAGAGGAGGAAGATGTTGGAGTGTGAGCGTAAGCGCTGCAGGAAACCAACGCTTTCAGGGCTGGATCACTGCAGCGTTCGTCCGCACACAGACTCGTTCAAAGGCGTTTCCGTTTCTGCTTCTGCTCTGATTTACGACGTTCATGAATTCTAATTCCAAACCTTCATTGACCTCATCAAACCACCACACAAACGCTGCTGATCTACGTGTTTCTCATGATGTTTAGAGGCTGTAAATGAGGTGAGAGGGCTGAGAACATGTCAAACACGTGAAACATGAAGAGCAAACAAGCGCTTCCTCCAACCGTCTCCAGCGTCTGTCCAGTCAATAAACAGTGACTCCAACGTCTGTAATCGAAGCCCTGGTTCGACCCAGTGCTCTATAAACATCTTATACTCACTAGTTCACCACCAACAAGGTTTGAGTCATGCTAATTCACAAACAGTGAGGAGCAGCTTCATCAGATGTGTTGTTTTACAACCTGTACATCACTGGATCACAGCACATCAAGTCTCCAGTTAACAGATTCAATGGACATAACCTGCATCTAAGATCCCAGATCTACGCGCTCTGCTCTGAATATTCTACTCTAAGCAACAACGCACACGCGGAGAAATCGGGCTGAAGCTTCAAACACAGGCTCACTTCTGAACCAGGTAATCAACTTTTGAGTTGTAAGCCTCTGACAGAACAGGCTGCATTTCTGAGCAGGAGCTGCTTATTGTGGTCATTTATCAGAGCCGGGTCAAAAGGTTCAGCCTCCAACTCCTCCTTCAGTTCAGTGAGCAGCGACGTCTCAACGGCTTTATTGATAACTGGGAACGTGAGTGGCTTTAACCTGCTCAGTAACACACACACACACAGACTGTGTGTGTGTGTGTGTGTGTGTTACTGAGCAGTGTTACTGAGTGTGTCTGCAGCTACAGGTGCTACAGGCAGCTGCTGTAATAACGTGGCCTCAACATTTCCTCCAACCTGATGGAACAGAGAAAAGCTTTTTGTTAAGGCACAAACGGAGGACGAGGAGGAACGTGTTGGTTTTAACCTGGTTAGTGTTGACAGAGCTGTGAGTTATTGACTTAATAACAGCTGCGTGTTGTGTGCGAGTCCACGTCGGCGCCGGGGGCTCGTGAGCCACAGGTGACTGCTGAGTTTAACGCAGCCGGAGGAGTTCACAGGAAGTTGGTCCCAGTGCCGCTGCAGCGTTGTGGGTGTTCTACCTAATCTCATCTGCGGTCTTCGCCTGATCGGAGCCTCTGTGTCGTCTGATCGACCCTGCAGCCGTCTGCAAGCATGTGCTGGGGAGTCAGTGTTATCCAGCGTGCATTACTTCCAGGTGTCATAAATATTCTTTATCTGCCTCTCTCTCTTTTATTTCCTCCCCTTCATGCACCCATCCGCCTCCACCCACCAACCCTCCTTCCTGAGACACATTAAATTCCTGCAATTGAAAGAATAAATACGCCACATTAAAACACAAGATGTGAAATTGATTCATTTCTTGCTTTAAATAGCATTATGAAAATGGGAGAGCGCCGTTAATCAGGGGAGGTGGGAACTGGTTTTGGTGGGCGGGGGCGTGCGGATGCGAGTTGCTGAGGGCTCATCAGCTTTACGACGTAACGGCAGAACTTTATGGAGGCAGTGGAACATCGATTTATGCTGATGAGTCTGTCTGAAACGCAGTCATGACACGGCGTGAAGCTCTGAGGAAGGTGGAGGACGGAGGAGGTGGCGGTTACTGCTCCTGAACCACAGCAAATGAATCCATCAGGATCAACTCGGTCCGTGCACATCAGGACTTCTACATGTGACTGTAGCATTTCTGATTTACAAAGCAAACGCCTAACGCTCTGGACTAGAGTTTGTGAAGCACACGCGGCAGGAGAAGCAGCTGCTCCCTGGAGGGAAACCCTGTTAAAGTCCCTCTCCAGACTCCACAGGTCACCGCTGCTTCCAGCTGTGACGCAGGCACTTTCAACCTCAGCAAACCCTGACACTTCCTTCAAACAGAAGCTCTTGTTCCAGCACTGCGTATAATTGCAGGTCCCCAGAGGACATAAAGCGCGGCTCTGAGTCCTGGGGGATCTGAGCACATCACACGTCCCCGTGGATCTGTGTGGAACCTCAAGAAGCGGGAGGCAGGAAGTGAATGCAGTGGCGGCATCTTGTCTGCTGTTGGGGACGTGAATCACACAGCAGGTGGTCAGTTCAGCTCACACTACGTTTGTTTTCCACTGAATAGAAAGGCCTTTTTCTTACATTGACATTTCTCTTTACTTCTGTGCCTGACTCACTCACCTTCCCTCCTCCTGGCAAACTAAATCACTGAGCCAGCGTGGAAACAACAGGTGTTGTTTTCCTCGCTCGCCGTCTAAACGTGGCATGAAATGGGCCGATGATGACTCTATTTGATTAACTATAGTCTGTGACTCCGTGGAAGCAGGACAACATCAAATAGCGGGACAGCATGGAAATGTTCCCTCTGCCTCATTCATTACACAATTATGCTAAGCTGCATGCTTGACTATGTACCAGATGTTGTGTAATTAACCTCAGTGTAAAGATAGCGTTCTGCCCCATTGTCTCTTACCTTCAAGAATGAAATGGACACCAGGCTGAGGCTCAGACAAGTGGAGGGACCCCTGAGGTTTAAATGTGTACACGAAGCCAGCGGAACCAAGTCAAATCCAGCAGAGCCACGACTAATCACGCATCATGATAGAGACCACATCATTGTCTCCGTAACCTTTGGATTCAACTGTGTGAGGACAAGATTCCAAGACAATAAACACCCTATGAGACTCAACATGAACCCACGTTTGCTGCTGAGACACAGGAGTTCAGGAGGCACAGGTCGGAGTGCGTTTGTGTCAGTGTCGAACAGGACAGAGAAACACACAGTGATGCGTTGACACCTTCATTCAAACACAGGACGCAGGAAGACTTCACCAGGGAAAAAGCTTGTAGCCAGAGACAGCTTAGGTCCTTCCCACAATGCACTGCTGTAAACCTATACAGCGTCTGTGACAATGAAATCACATTTAATCAGTACAAACCCAGAGGGTAGAATAACCTCCCTACGACCCACTAGCAGGAAAGCACACACCCACTTGCTATTCACCAAGCATCACTCCTGCTTATCTAAACCCTGCACGTGCCCGTCATTGAAGCACGACTCGCTCAACAGAGGTGACACCATCGCATGTCATTGCAGAGAGGCTGGAGCAGCTCTCTCAGCGCCACGCTGCCTCTGGAGGACCCTTCAGCTGAAGGTGAGAACCTCAGGACAGCGGAGGGAACCGCCTCCGCTCATCTGTGCTGAAGCTCGTGTTTAGCTGCTTAGCAGATGTTCATGCAGTACAAATACAGCTGAAGGCTCAGCTGCTTCAACTTTACCAGCGCTGAGCTGCCACATTTCTGCTCCACCATGACCTGACAGCGTCCAACTCACCGGAGGCTGTGAAGTGATTCCATTCCAGCAAATCTTTAACAACACGGTCCAACGTGGTTTAAACGTGTGCGTTACCGCGTTTGGCTGCGTTTGCATGTGTTGGTGTCCGTCGCTGACCTGTAGCAGCTCCTCTTGGTCACAGCCCACGTCGAGAGCAACAGCGACCGAGGCGAAGGGACGACTGGCCATCTGCTGCCGCTCCCTCATCAGCTGCTGCAGAGGAGACACACAAAACAACATGTTACATGTTCTTGGAACAGACGCTACTGACACTCGGGAGGAGAAACAAGCTCCTCAACATTAGTCAGTGGGTCACAACAACTCCACCTGCTTCTTCAATCAACTTGAACTCTGATTAGAGGATACAGGAAACAAAGGTTAGAAAGGAAGAAAGAGGAACGTGGGAAAGATGGAAGCAGTGATCAAAGCGCAGTGGCAGGTGGTGACGGGACGGAGGGAGTCAGAGAAGAGGAGGGCAGGCCAGCTCCTTTAATGAGGAAATGTCAGACGAACAAAGAAGTGCTCAAAGTCTGCAAAATGGGAGCATGCAAACAAAAACATCCTCATCAAACCGTCCGCAGCATCAGACGTTCGCCGGTACCTGACTTCGTGGGACAAAAGCGCTCTCATCCACTCTGCTCTCCATCGAGAGCATGTTTCCCAGCTTTTTCCACTTCACTACCGACATGTTAATGGGGTTTGTTTCCACATTTAGCTCGGGGGCGGCCACCTGTTTCACGCAAAACAAACTCATTTCTGACCGATTATGTGCCAAGCTTTAATTATCAGCATGTTGCTTTTTGTTTCGTCAGAAAATCGGATTTGTTTGATGCTGCCTCTGTCGCACGCAGGTAAAAGCAGAGAGATTCAGGATGTTCACAGGAAACAAACATTTTAGATCATTCTCTAACACGTTTGCCTGAAATGAGAATTAATGGATTTGTGTGGGAAAATACAGTCAAGTACTGTAGTATCGAGACAAAAGATGATGTTGGGAAATGATGTGTTCTGTCACAGACTTTAGCCACAGGCCAACAGAAAAAGACTGCGTCTGCGTGTGTCTGGCTTCAGCGCTGCTCTCTCGTCTCCCTGCACTCGTCTGCCTCCGTCCTCCCCCGTTTGAAAAAAGCAGCACGTCGGCATTAACTAGCTGTCAGGTAGCGCTAGCGTGCTGCCGGCTCCTCTCTTGCCAGTGTCAGGCTCTTTAAGCATGAATGAATACTACACCTGTAGCTACAGCAGCTAGCGCGCCGCCATGCTGGCTAATGTGATGTCTTCTCTTGTTAGCCGTCATCGGGGCGCTAATGCTACGGCGATGACAGTGTGCGTTGCTAGCGGTGCTGGTAGCCTCCTGCTGATGTCAGCTCAGATTTGTAGGAACTCTGTGAGAGGGAGCAGGAGGACGTCCCAGTGTTCTAGGCCTTTGGAGTGCAGGTGTGTGTTATTACCAAAGTCAGTAGACGTGGTAGCTCAGCATGTTCATAAAGGTGGACAGCATCACCAAGTCGCCCATTCAGATACTGCGAAGTCCATGAATGTCTTTAAGTCTTTGTGACCTTTTTCCAGGTGAGGCTGAATATGAAACAGCAGCGTGTTGGGCCGTGTGGTGTTCTGGCAGCGCTTCCTTCCCTGAAGCAGTGATGGTGGATTAGACAAACTGGTCAAGGTGAGCCGGGTCACGTGTCTCCGCGTGTGCAGTGACTTGATGAATCAGTCTAGACAGTGGATTTATGTTAGCACATTAAAAGTGGGAGTGATCACTCACTGCGAGAACGTGTGGAGTCCAGTCATGACGCGTGTGGCGTCGGATCAGGATGCTGAGGTTTGTTTTTGTGTGCTGCTGCATATGTTGTGTGTTTACTGCCCCTCTGACAAGTCCTTGAGTGGAGAAGGACACAGCAGCGGCGTCTTCTGCCTGTCGGGCTGTAAATCAGCCATAAAACGGCTAATTAACCGTTCTGCACTGTAAACAAGCAGCGTCGCGCTGGACTCCAACTGGATCACAAACACAGGGACAAACACAGGGAGAGGAACGACAGCGCTGAGAGTCGCGTGTCTGAGCGCGCGTTGCCAGTTTCCTGAAAATCTAAGTAAATCTGGGGGAAACACACAGTTAGCATTTCACACGAGGCCGTCAGTGGGTTCTGGATGGGCCTGTGTTTGTCTAGCCTCAAGGCGACCACGGCGTCCAAGCTTCCATTCATCCATCCAGACACGGAGGAAAAGCCAGAGTGGTGCAACAATGAAGCCAATCACATGGCGAATTATGCTTCTCAGAACGCAGCTCAACCAAAGTAGCACCTGCGAGCTCAAATTGCCAGTGCTGCTAGATGGATCAGAAATATCTGTGTAATGTGCTGTTTGCTGATTTCAGATGCACTCCTGTGCAAATAACAGGTTTTACTACACAATGAGCGGCTCGCTGCTACTACGGCTGCAATTACACATCAGCTGAGTGAGGGCAAAATTATAGCAATGTCAACACATCTGCAAATAATAACATCATGCTGTAGATGTTCCATCTCTGGTGGGAGGTAAATGCTGCATTTAGGACTCTGCTTAACATATTAACATGCAGAAACCAAATGTAGAGAAGGTACAATATACTTATAGCAGGTATAATCTTTATGATTAATTACAGTGAATAAGTAAGCGCTGCCCTCTCTCTAAGCACCTCCGGTACTTGGACCTCACTGAAGCTCAAATGGTCTTTTGGGCCTAATCAATCATTTAAAGGCTGTTTCTTCTTCTGCTGGTGTCACTGTGGGTTTGTTACAGATGCTCCACAATGTACAGATGCACAAAAACAGACAACAGATGCGCATCATTGTTAGAACCCCGATAGACATCTCCACAAGTAATACACAAACACATATTCATACAGCAGTGATTGATACTGATAAGTATTCAATTATTCCCTCATTATGTGGCTTCTGAAGCTCAGAGTGTGACTGCAGACAAATAGGATTTGCAGCTTTGCCTCTTGGCATAAAATATGATATGAGCTGGTGAATGAAGAATGAATCCATCCAGGCGCCGTGTCCACAGAGACACCGCTGGCCTGATTGTTTGATACAATGCAGCTGCTTTACAAAGGCCACACTCTCAGATTTACATCACAAAACCCTTAGAACCAAAATGTGTGTCGGGCGCCGGACGCACAAACACGGACCAGCACACACTCCTCTGGCTGCTGAATCTGTATGCCGGTGACATCGCAACGCGGGCTTGATAACAAATCTCATTTCCGGTATGTTTGCCAAGTTCCCAGACGGCATTTGTCTCCTGGCTGAATGTGGGGAGTGGGATCTGAGTAGAGTAAACAAGGGCACCAGATATCCCCACTGATAGAATCCACCACTAAGACTGAACAAGGCACTCGAGCATCTT
>NC_040895.2:18227956-18278790 GCF_900634795.4 Betta splendens
CTTTCAGCAACTAATCAAACACCAGATTAACGTTCGTCAATTCCCACCTGCACCTACGACGCAGCACATAATCATTATCTGCGACCTCTGTGGTTGGCTGGTCCTACCCAGCAATTACACTCCACAGATGACGGACTGTCACTTCCTACCCTGCGTCCAATTAAACTGCACCAAAGAAGAAAGCCCGAGGGGGCGGGTCACCCGAGGTCGGCGACTCCGAGGTCAGTGAGAGCAGCTCTGATTGGTTGGTGAGATGACAAGCACACAGGGAAACCTTTTGCTAATGAGATCGTTATATCCTCATAATGCCGTAATGTGAGGAGATGTTTAATCATCCAGGGCCTTATTTACTGTCAAATATCATCATATTCACTTTGAAACCACTTCAGGACTGTTGCAGGGAAGGAACACGGGTCGACTCGGCGACGGAGCGAGGGTGTCTTTGAATACGATACAGACGTGGTATAAATGGAAGGCGAGGTGACGTGTAGAGCAGGGCAGAGCTGCTGATAGTTGTATTTTCTTCTTCTCTGGTTCTGCATGGAAATAAAAAGCAGCAGGTCATGGACTTTACCCTTTGGCTTTACCCACTAAGCCTCCGCTGCCAGTCAGTCCTAAGCAAAGCACAATGTTCCACCAGAGCCGGGTCGATCGAAGGCGTTTTGATAAGAGTCCGTTTGGTGTTCGGTTCTTCCTGCTCTTTCAAGGCCCTGGGAGCTCAACGCATCGAGCCCCCATCTCATTAACAACAGCCTCAACACGTCAAAATACACACACACACACAAGTCATCAAGTGAGCATGTGTATATGTTTGTGCTGATAAACCAACACAGGGTTTGCACGCGATGGAGGAGTCAGCAACTTTACCTGCCAGCCTGGAGGCCTCATCCAGAGCTTTTTAACAAGGAGCCGCTCAATCAATCTCTGATCGATAACTATCTGGAGCCCAGCGTTGGGCTGTGTGTGTGTGTGTGTGTGTGTGTCAGCCTGACTAATTCTGACAAGCAGGCAAAGCACTGACCCCACAGGCCTCCTTGTGCTACACGGTGCCAGCTGGAGAAATGAAAAAGCAGCATCTTTGGCCGAGCCATCAGTGTCCGAGAGGCAAAGCTGGCAACAAGAGAGAGGTCAATAAAGTTGGGATAAACAAATACCCAGAGAGAGAATAGGCTGCGAGAGAGGAAAGGAAGGAAGGAAGGAAGGAAGGAAGGAAGGAAGGAAGGAAGGAAGGGTGAGAGGACGAGAAACGGATGGGCCAATAAACAGCCAGCACAGCATTATTGCAGAGTGCCTCAGAGCCTAAGTACACAGGATAGATGCATTAGAGCGTCTGCCCCATCAGAGCAGCGCTGCAGGAGCTGATCATGCAGACGCTCCGGTTTCACTCTGAAGCACAGCATTCACGTTCTTAGTTCGTCTTTAACAATGATCGTTAATTATTTGAGACCAGTGAGAATCCTGCAGCGCTGCTTTGCTCCGGTTAAAGGCCCTGCAGTCCTGACATTAATGATGTTCGCAGGTAAAGTTTGTGGCGCTGACTTTCTCCTCCTCTCTGGCTTTGGTACATGCACTGTGTGTATCCTTGTAATTTGTTGCCCTGCAGCTTCGAGCAGCGGCTCATTATCGGAGCAGATTCCTATCTCCCATCCCTCAGGGCTGTTACAATCACAAAATTATTGATTTGCTCCGCTTCCAGAAACAATGGATGGTGAATAAAACAGAGATTGAATAGATTCCCAACTTTCTTGGTTTAGCAGCTCATAAAACTTCGTTAATGTCTGTATCAAAGCTGCAGCGTTTGTTCACTTTCTTCTTGCTGAGTTTTAGTAAATACTTAAACTTTTTGATCTTTTACCTTAGACACAGTTCAAGGCCCGGACGCTCGTTTCAGGCAGTTGTAACACAGAGACGACCTTCACCTTCAGTGTCTGTAGGGTCAACACAGCAGCAGGAAGGATCAGAACAGCAGGGCTCTAGAGCCAACAATGAGCAGCCTCTGCGAGTTTAAGCTTAGATGCAGCGAAGCTGTTGAAGGCCGAGGCTGAGAATAAAAACACAGCCCTAAATACTAGAATTAGCCTTAAATGGTTGTGAATCATGCAACGGAGCGGTGAGGTAAGGACCAAACCCAAGAGCAGTGGAAGGAAGCAGTGACCACCTACATCATCAGGACTAATGTCAAAGCCGCTGGAACCAATCTGTTAGTGCTGATTCATGCAGACGTCACACTGAGGCGTAGGCTTGAGTCTAGATACAGAGGCAGAGAAGGAGGCGAGGTAGAAAAGGCACAGGGCAGAGATCCACTTCACACAGCGCTCAAATGCAAACATCTGTCTTTTCTGGAGCGCAGCAGCAGCACAACTCAGCTTCTATATTTGCTGCTGTGTAAACAAGGAGACGGGGAAGCAGGATTCCTGAACCGTGGATGAACAGATATAGGCGACAAAGTGTTGCATGAAGACACAACAGTGGGGTTGGAAAGTTGTAGGAAAAAGTTGTGAGCGAGAAAGAAAGTGATGACAGACAGCGAGAGTTTGGAAACAGAAAGACGAGCGTGAACTTCTGCTTTCGCAGACTGTTTTTAGCCAAAGGTTGTAAAGAAGAAGGCGACGTCAGACAGTTGGATGAGTTTGTTTTGTATCCAGTCTTGACTCAGCTGTTCTTTAGGTGAAGTTCATTTAATCTACACTATGTTCAGGAGAACAGGAAGCAGCTGTTTAAAGGGGAACAAAGTACTGGGTCTTTATGGTGAGAACATTGTGATGATGTATGTACAGTAGAACAACTTTGCAGCTTTGGTTCCAGACCATTAATGAACAGCACTAATGCATTTCCATTCATCTTCCTCAAAAGCCGACATCTACTAATACCAGTCATCGGCAGCTCCCTCTGCTACACATCATCATCCAGCTTAGAAAACAAACTACTTACTCACATTATGCAATTCTTCGTTTCCATCAAAGGTTTGTATTTTGTCAGGTTAAAGTAGTTAATAGTAGTACATTTACAGCATGCTGGTGTTTTAACATTACTTGGTTTAATTATTTAGTATTTGGCAGGTGAATGGAATCACCTAAATCAGACGAACACTTGTCTCCTTTATTCAGTCTTACTCACGTTGTCCCAAAGCAGTAGTTGAGTTCTACTGAGCGATAACACGGAAAGAACAGCTGCTCTTCAGCGAGACTGAAAAGATGATGAGTATTCTGTGATTGGGTAATTGACCGATGAGGAGCTGTTGTCCTTCTGTCTGATTGGGCCATTATCTCAGAGAAAGGACTGGCTCTTGGCTTTGATTGGCTCAGCGTGAGAGGGTCCTGCCGAGTGTCTCTCCAGACAGACACGAGCGGATGCCAGACCTCCACATACAGTAGCTGCAATCACCTCCTCCCTGTGTGGGTCCTCAGCTGCTCTTACATCCGCTTTGGAGGAGACTCACCGATCCCCACTAAAGCCTGCAGACCCTGAGCCGCTGGAAGGACCGCCTCGTCCTGACTGGGACAGATACGGGTCCGTCCATCCCGGTCCCTGCTGCGGGCCGACCCGTGTGCAGCCAGCGGGGGGTCGGCCCTGCCAAGCGTCCGTCACAGCTCACCACCCAGCGCGGCCTGTTACAGGACAGATAATGGAGCATGGGTCGCAGGCCACACCTCCTCAGTCTCGCCGCGTCACGTCCAGTGACACGTTCCCACAACGAAGGGAGCCACAGTCACCGCATCAGGAGCCCAGAGCCCGGAGCCGGTACCTGGTGGCGGCAGCGCCATTAACAAGCTGGTCGCTCACAGTGGAAACGGTTGGACTGTGTGGGGGTTTATTACCCACCTGTCCTTTTAAGCAGCACAGAGAATATATTTCACAGACTAATTCAGTGGTTGTTAATATAAAGCAGCCGTTTAAACTGGACCTGACGGCTGCATGTAGAGAAGCTCAATGATAAACAAACTCTCTATGAATAAAGAGCCTGTGATGTCATGATGCAGCATTTCTAGCAGACTGGGCCGAGCTGCATATCAAGGTTTGTTCTGGAGACTTTCAGTCCCCTGCTGCTAAATAGCAGCACTTAGTGCAGAAAGAAGGACCTCGTCTTTTTCCAGAATAACACCTTTATGGATTCAACTCTGACGTGTGTCCAGTCAGTTCTCTACTCCACCAGGTTGGCTTTAATTCCTATGTGCTGGCTGCCATCCAGTACTGTTTGTACAGAGGCCACTGCCAGTACAGCGTCGGTGACAGACAAAGAAGAACTACGACTTCCTGTGTCCGTTCCTCTCGGTCCCTCTGTTCTGCAGCAGTGGCCGTTTTCCACTAACCGAGCTTCATTACTGGATGCTTCTGTTCCCTCTATGCTGCACGCGGTCGCGCTCACAGAAAATCCAACCCACTGTAGAGTGAAAAAACAATAAACCATTCATTCTGTGCTATTTTGCATTGAGTCAGTGAGAGAGCGGTGACTGGCTGCTTCAGCAAATGATGCGATTCACAGACGTATTTACGCAGCTCATCAACGTACAGTAAATGACGACCGCGGTGAAATGAGCCGCTGTTTGTTTTTCCGGGGTCAAATGAGCGTCGCTCCACGTACTCCATTCAGTATTTCCCACTCACTCACACGTTTGTAAGTAACAAAATGTTCAAGCCTTTAAAAGTTCCCCTCTACTGTAACTCAAAGCCTTGTTGGACGTGTGTGTGTCGTATAGCAAGTAAAGTAGTATCAGTAATAATGAAAGAGCAGGTAATTGCCTTCTTTAATATGAGGCAGAGTGAGGAGCGTTAGGAATCAGTCAGAGCAGGAGGTTACGTTAAAATAAACCCGAGTGTGACTGGATGACGTTCACTCAAATAGAAAGTTGAGGTTTGGAAGGTTGAGGTTGCACAGAAGGCCTCTCAGGTCACTAACAACGGAGCGATGAAGGCTGCAGGTTCAAATGTAAATGCTGTAATTTCACCTTAATAAACCATGCGATTTGGACGGATGCAATGCTGACGTGACCACAGTGAACATGTGTGATGTCACTCAGCGCTCCAAGGGATCGGTTTGTGTTTGCTCAGACACGAAAAATTAGAGGGAACACTGCTTCTGATCCATTCAAACGTCCGTCATTCATCTCATTTGCGTCAGCAGCATGAGAGCATCAGCATCTACGAGACTCTTCCTCCCTGGGAGGAAATATCAACTCCAGACATTTAACAGTTTATCTGTTTTTATTATTTAACATTCCTAAACAGAGGCATATCATTCCTTTTTTCAGTAGAGGTGTGAGAAGTTTTATCCTTAGTCATTCAAAAGCTCATCAAACTTTTAACAGCTGAACGTCTCGTTCTGCTATCAAAGGCGTAACATTCATTCCATAATAATAACAATGTCAGATATACTTTGAATAATCTTTTGGATATTAAATTCCGTCACGTGTGTGTGGCAGCTTGGATCCAGAAAACCCTGATGGCTAAAATGTTAATAAGCTAGCTAATAAAAGCAGGGGAACAGTATTTAGGCTGTCATGGCTGGCTTCTCAGCTGCAGGGGCTCTGTTGTTTGTTTTGAAGCCCTAATAATGGCGGCGCAGACTTATAATTATGAACTTAGTGAGGTGAGGAAATTACTAGAGATGAATAGACAGCGGGGGAGCAGATTGTTGGAAGGCACATATCAAAGCCTGATTCATGCCGCTGACGGAAGGTGGAAACGAATGAGCCTCGATCCAAAAACAAGATATTCATCATTTACACAAACACAAAAAACGAGCCTCCGCTGGCGAGAACATGCTCATACAGACATAAAGCTGTCATCAGAGCATTTTCTAGAGGTTTGATCTACTATAAACATACGATACGACAAAGTGCAGCAGGGAACAGAACAACTGAGATTTCTGGTGTTAAAGCGGGATTTAACTGCACAAATAAAATGTGATTTCTGAGAATGGGACTCATGCTGCCAAAAACGAGAGGAAACAAAAGGCAGGAAACAGCCCCCTCAACCACGTGGCGTCTGCTGAGATGTCAGTGTGCGCTCACTCTCACCAGCAGAGGTTCAGGCAGAAGCAGACCTGAAGCAGGAGGTGGAGACGACCTGAGTGACTCTGATCTGCCTGCAGAGATGCTTCCCTCAAGTCTGACTCCCTCTCCTTCAGCAAACAATAGGCTCATTTGTTTTGCTGGTAACTTTACTCCAGACACTTCTTCCCTCTGAATAACAAACTCACCACTGAACAGGCTTCTTCCCACCTGTTCCCCTCCTCTCCCCATCCCCACGCCTCCCCTCCGTCTCCTCCGTGTACGCTAACAGATGGCAGACAAGTGCTGCAGAATTTCCCAAGGTGCCGTGGGAGGTGTTTCTCTACGAACGTGATTGTGTAGAAGCTGAGAATGTGCGTTTATGATCTTGGGCTTATTTACATCTGCAGCCACAGCTGCTGCTGCCGGGCTTCCTGTCCATCAGCCCATACAACGCAGCGTGGGGGGGGGGGGGGGGGGGGGGGGGGGGGGGGGGGATGGGGGGGGGGGGGGGGGGGGGCGTGTGGGCGTGGGTCTAATAGAGTTTGGAGGACAAGTTAGCTCAACTGATAACAACAATGCAGCAGGCGTGACACATGGCGCTAACCAACACACGAGGCGAACGCACAACGATTCAGCGTAGACCAAACAAAATGAACACCGCTCCCTTTCAGAACAGTATGAAATAAACCCTAATGTTTCTCGTCACTGAAATCTAAACTCATGCATCACTGATCCAATCAACAATCAGCACTTTCAGTTTCACACAGGAGCCGACTTGAACGTGCTGCTACACACTGAAGTGGCTGAAGCCGAGGAGGTTTAGCTCATACATTGAGGATGGATTATCTATAACGTGCCAAATCTCCCAGACAGCATCACATTATTCCCATGTGTAAATATAACCTACACGTCCAGGTCCCACCTCGGTCCTCTGCCTGCGGTCTCTGCTGCTTCTCCTGAGGGGTTTGGGGGATTATTTGTCAGGTTTAAGGCTTTTGGATGGTGCACAGATTGTGGTCACTTGAGGATTAAGAGATGTGGTGATATACAATATAAATGATAGAGTAAATATCTCAACACAGTCAACATTTTACCACCACGCTGACAGACACACAGCTGGGTGAAGCTGTTCCCAGCGTTGCTGTATTGGTTCAGTAGCTGTGAATGATGGCTGCGTTCAGAACACAGTCATTCATAAATAGATTATTGACAAGAAAGCATAATGTCTAATTTAGAGGCACTGCCGGTTACAGCACGTCAATGCCAGGACTTTGTAACACCTGGAGTTTAACTCTGCTTCGGTTCAAAACTCAGCGAGCTGACGTGGACGTTGACCCGGAGCCCATGAGCAACTCTGCAGAGGTTACAGGGCAGTGATGAGGTTTGTGCTTCCAGCCGGTGCTTGGTGTGTTTAGAATGGAAGCATCAACGGATGCAGCTTCATGAATCACCGTTTGGCCTTTAGTGACCTCAGAACCCAGACACTCAACCACACGATAGAGCTGTGACTAACGAGGCCGCCGTCGTCTCCGCGTCGCCTCCATTTGAATGCAAATGAGTGATTCTGACCAGTGACTCCAGCGACAGCATCATTAACAGAGCGGTGGCGTTTAATGAGAGGCGGACACTTGTTATCAAGCAGGTCACAACAGAACGACGACGCCCCGCTTCCCTAATGACTTCATCACTGACAAAGACTTCCTCTACTTTCACCTAAAGGTATCTTTACTTTGCATCAGTAACAGTCAGTGACTTTTCTAGAAGACAACCTTCCTTCTCGGATGTAAACCACAAAAAAGAGCTTTTATTTCATTTAAATGCTTTTAGCAGCTCTCCAGGTGATAAATGTGCACATTTTATTCAGAGCCTGAATATCACAGAAGGAGAAGAAGGTGTTTGAACCGCTGGGTATTTGCTTTGCTTGTGGGCCATTTTAACAGGATGATGAATCACTACAACCGATTCTAGGAGCTAAACAACAACCTCCCATCTCGGAGCTGGGAAGCGTTTCTTCCACTGTGATCTGTGCTTTCATGTATTTAAAAGTACCTGGACTATACTGACACCTAATATAAACTTTCTCCCAAGGATCTGTTATGAGTGGGCTCCAGCGCCGTCTCATTAATCACACTGGCAGCCAGTCTGGTCTAGTCCTCTCTCTATCACACAATTACTCTCTCCTGTCCTCACCGTGTCTCCTCATCTGACTACAATCCCCTTTATCTCCAACAAGATTCCTACTTTGCCTTCGTGGCACTGATCCGTCCGCTTCTTTTGGGCCTTTGTTTGCTTTATGGTCTCGTAGCACTGTCTGTGAAAATACCTCCCATTATCTTAATTATCCAATAAAGTTGAAATTAATGCCATAGCTGGAAAACTCAACTGTAGTTGGTGCAACAAATCAGTGATGACTGAGTCCAGGAACAAGGTTCAGGCAGAATCAGGAGGCGGCTGCATGTCACTGAAACTCACTAGAAATTATTCAAGCACATTGAATAAAATCCTTCTTTTTAATCTTAAAATCTAAAATCTTAATCTGCACACGTTTTTATTCGAATGTCGGCTAAAAGTTTGAATAGTTCAACTTGAGCGCGGCAGACAGAGGAGACGGCTGCTTTAATGAAGACACCAAAGCTCTCTGCACCATTAGGTCTCACATAATTAAAGAGAGAAAAAACTCAAGTGTTTGATTAAAAGAGCGTTTGGCAGAAAATACACATGCGCGGAAACATACAGACCGACACACACTTAGAATTAATAAGCAAACACGAAGCTCACGCACGCACGCACACATACGCACATGAACACATCGCGCACACACACACACACACACACACACACACACACACACACACACACACACACACACACACACACGCACCTCGGCACCTGTGGGGGGTTAACTTCATCTCCGTTTGGCTGATTGTAGTGGATTTTCACCCCTGGAGGCAGACTTACAGTCTATCCGCTCTCAAGTTCCAGGCAGAAGCACAAAACGCTGAGAAAAACACACAAAACGCGGAACAATCCGGACTGAGCAGGAGACGAAAGCAGAAAGAGCCACAGATTTGTCAAACATCAACTATGAAGCAGGAGAAGAATAAGACTCTAATGATGCTCCTCCTGAACAACCGCATGAAAGGAGGAGAACGAATAAAGCTGTAAGGGTCTCAGGCACATCAGTGTTAAACACTGTAGGTTCAGCTTCACCCCCAGAGACATGGAAAAGGTCAATGCAGCCGTAGTTCATGTAGGGATTCACAGGTAATCAGACAAACAGCAGATCCTCGACTCCAAGCAAAAGGCTTCCGTTACGTTAGGAGCATCACTAATAAGCCACGTTGATGATACTGAAGCCACAGCAAACACAGCTCAACCAAAACAAACGCTGTTTATTTGCTGGACTCGATCATTAATAACAATAATAATGAACGTGACATTCTGGCTCCGCAGCCAAACTGCACCTGTTCTTCAACACGAAGAACGCGAAGTCATTTACACCCAGCAGAGACAGTGTTCTATTCGTCTGCAAAGTCGAAGGAAAGAATGAGCAGATGGTTTCAGAGCTTTTAAGAAAGTACAGGAAGAACAGCTAAACCTGGGCTGTGCATCAGTCAGTGGTTTATCACAGCTCCTGTATGTGTCGTTTGGGTTTAAATAAGAGCCAGAAGTCCCTGCGCTCTCTATTAAAGTCCTCAGAGGAGTCTTTTTCCGCCATATTAAACCATTCACACGTTCGATTAAAAACCATTAATTTGCCAAACTGCGCTGCAACTTAAGCCATCAGAGGGTTTTTAAATCACGGCCAATTACGCTGCCGCCACAGCACTCGCCCGCAGTACTGCACCCATCGCTCAGACGAGGACTGAGCCGCCGGCTTCACCTGATGCAGGTAAAAAGCAGCGAAGAGCAGACAGCGCCACGTTCGTCCTCATCAGCGCACAGCAGCTTCAAGCTACTGCCACCAGCGGGAGGTGGGGATAAAATCAGCCAGTCATCTCAGACGCCGGCAACGGTTTAATCCACTGCTCATTAAACGTCTTCTTAAGCAGCTTAAAGCTCTTCAATATGTCATGAGTATTTAATGACATTTAACAGCAGGTAAACAAGAACACCAGGAAAACACAACAGGACCTCAGCAAGTGTAAATGTTCACATCGTCTCTGACCTTTGACCTCTAGTCCATTAACGGGCAGCAGTTCTGTGTCAACATGTACTGGATGCAGTTATAAACAGGAGTGTGTGTAAACAAACAGAGGATTTTTACTTTTTGAACCACATGCTTTTTATGTATTTATTCATGTATATTTTATTGTATGCAGGCAGCTGAAGCCTGGAGGAATGAATGTGATGCTGGGGGTTGAGTGGCCTCATACGGAGAAACGCAGACCTCAGGAAACAGTTTGTCTCCAGTCTGACCCGTGTTTGTGTTTTCATGGAGCAGAGTGGGCGTCTACAGCTTTTCCTTTCAGCTACAGGCTCAAGCTGTTGATTTGACTGATTAATTCATCGTCTCAGTTTGGTGCTGGGTTAATCAGGGAAATCTGTGCTGGACGCTTTGGGTGGTCGTCAGTGGAGTAGGTGCCTAGAAATAAAATACTGTGATGCAAAGTAGAAAGTAAAGCTGTGCTGGTTCAGATATTTTGATATTCTATAAGATGATATAAGATGAGAAGCTTTGGTCCGAGAGCGTGTGACTGAGACGTCACACGTCCATGAATTGTACCAGAGCTGTGCTCTAAGTCACAGGAAAGACCTGAGTCAAAGAAAAAAGCTAATCTGTCTTCAGCCCCAGGAGGAAAGTCACCAACAAATTAAACCTCATTCAGCGGCGCCGTGAACGGCCCACACAGCAGATACAATGTGCAGCTTAGCAGCCACAGAAGCTGCATCAAACCTTCAGTCGACAGGAGAGCTTTAGAGTAGCAGCACGAACACCTCTTACTAATGCTGAACAATGGCCGCTTCGTTTGTTACGTGAAGGCACGAGATCCACTTCAGCTGCGTTTCATTTTTGCTCAGAGACAATGAGAGGCGTAAACACCTGCCCATGAAGACTGAGCAGCACAGGACCGGTCACGTGACCACATACGCAGAGGGAAACGCCCAGACTGCGATCGCAGCTCGAGGCACGGAACCGAAGGGTTCCTCTGTGTGTGGGTTCTTCTGGGGAACCACACGAACCCACAGGAACGTTCCCATAAATAAAGCTACAAGATGGACGTCATTCATCCCACAATGGGGAAATTCTTTGGTCTACAGCAGCAAGGAGACATTAAACAGTAGAGCAGTATGGAAAACTGTAATCAAGTAAAGTTTAGTAAAAAAAAACAAGCAAAATCTTCATATTGCAAAATAAATAAATACAGCAAATGAAATACACCGTGTGGGTACATGATGTATATATGTACATAATGTGTAACATACACAGAACACAGGTTACTGAGGCTCTGAGTGACAGTCGTCAGACCACACTGCAGTAAAGTGTTGCCCGGGTTGTTTGAATCAGAGCTGTGACCCCCTCATCATTAATGCATGTTCAGTTCACCACCTCTCTGATCCCAGGAGCCGTTTGCCTGATATTTGTTGCAGCATCTCAAATGAACTTCAGTGCAGCTGAGACTCACTTTAATCTGCTTCCTAAACAAATCACGGCCGCAGAACTGGTTCCAGTCCTGGATGAATTTCTTCTGCGAGTTGCTAATTGGACTGAGATTGTTCTCCGCTCAAGGAATTAGCTGCATGTTCAGTTTGTTACACACCTAAATATTGAACTAGCATTTATCATAATTCCCCTTCCCCTCTGTTTTCTCTGCTCGTGTTTTCCTGATGCGCTTCAGTTTGTTTTGTGAAACCTTTACATGAGGCTGCTGTGAACTTTTCTGTCATGTCCATCCAAACTTCACCATAACCTGTTAAATATGATGTCGTAGGAAAAAGGAAATTCAATAAAACTCAATCTCAAATGTCAAAAGACACAGGTCAAGGTCAGTGTGTTTTATTTTATATTTGTTTTGATTCATGTCTAATATCTATCTGAACAAACTGCAGCTGGAGGAGCGACCGTGCTCATATACTTTTATGCTCTAGAATAAGATGTTCACACGTCTCATCTTTTTACTGAGTCAAGTCAAATCGAATAAAAAACATTGCAAAGACCTGAAGTGAAGTCAAGTCATGTTCAGATCCTTGGGTGTTAAACTCTCCATTTAAACATGTTTTCCTCGTTTGGGTGCATCAGCGTTAAGTCCACCATCGCTTTACATTTACGGGGTTCCAAAGCTCTCATCCAAAGTGTGTTTACAACGACCGCCTGCAGAAGTGTCTGCGAGCGCCTTCAGTCCATGAACATCTTTTTAGAGCAGGATTAGGATCATCATTGTCCACTGGCTTATGATATGACAAGGATTATGTTAGCACAAAGATATGTTTAGCAAGCCATCGGAGAAGCCACACACCCACACTGGCCTGTTTGCAGCGTGGAGCTTAGAGAGTGGGCTCTGCGGCACCGTCGGCGTCTGCACGACACACGCAGCGTTCGCCGCTGCTTTAGCTCTGATCCCAGACAGGTTTCTGCAGTACATACAGAGCAGAGCAGCATCAGCCGCGCGGTGACACCGCTGCTCTAAAGTGTGTTTGCTGGAGATGCTGTTCAGCTCCAGCGCTGAGTGGCAGTATCTCAGCGCACAGCAACTTCCAAACAGCAACCGTTAGAAAACATGCACAGCCGCTTGGCAGTTTACATAAGAGCGCAGTGGATTATGGGCCGTTTGTGGCTCGAGCTCCGCTGGTTAATCAAATCTGTTTTGCTGTGGGATAAAGATCAAGTGGAAAAATGTTCTTTTAACTGAAAAAAAAATTATAGAAAGCAAAACTCGCTTTCACGTTTGAACTTCCACATCATCCAGGTCCAATTACAGAGTTACAGGTGGCGTTAATAATAATAGCTCTATTATCTGCTCACACCTTGAGTCAACACATGCCATCAGTCATGATGACGACCACGAGTGGATTCCTACGATAGCATCAGCAACAAAGCGACAGAAACAGAGGAGGAGACGGCTGAAGCGGTGGGTGGAGGAAGGCAGGCGTCTCATTACAGACGCCTGACCTGCCTGAGGCATCAGACAGAACAGGGGCAGAGAACCAGCTCCTCCACCTCACGGCTCTGGGGACATGTCCTTTCCTCGCCTCCTGTCTTACTTCTGTGGCTTTGGGCTTGGTGGCAGTGCGGCGTGCGTCACCTTCAAGCCGATCTGGATGTGTGACAGCGATAGCGTTCACCTGGTCGGAGCTGATAGCAGCATCATTAATGCATTAACCGCAGCTCAGAGTCTCAATGTGACAGAATAACACTTCTACTGAGATGGTGTTTGTCTTCACATGCATGCACTCCACAAAATATTCTTACAAAGTTTTAAAATTTGTTTTTTTTTTGTTTGTTTTTTCATTTCTAAACCTACGTCTTCCTCTGACTTCATACTGACGTTTTTAAGGTTGAAAAGCTTCTGACTGAGCGTCTGACGGAGGGGGGGGGGGGGGGGGGGGGGGGGGGGGGGGGGGGGGGGGGGGGGGGGGGGGGGTGTCCCACCCCACGGCAGCCAGGCCTGGACGCATTCAACCTCTTAATCTACCACCATGATTAACGCCGGCTAAATAGGAGACAAACACACACTTACACAAACAGTTACACAAGTGATTTGGCGTTCACTGGTCCAGACTGGCTAATCTCCGTGACTGCAGATTGGAGGATGCGGGAGCCAAGAAGGGAGCAATCAGAGCAGAACGTCACCTCTGCAACTGTAAAACACCACCGCGTTCCGTTCATTAGCGAAGACACAACTTTTCAACTGGCTAGAGCAGTATAAACCCTGCAAGATAGACTCTAGTTGTGTCACCTAGTCCTAATAAATACTTCAATAACCTCTTCATTTTGACATAATGCCATTAAAATTAAGCATCTTTTCCCCACTTTGCAGGCAGTCAAATTCCACCGTACGAGGCCTCAGGAAATGATTTACAGCAGCATAATCTGCTTCAAAAGCCACAATATTGGACTGTGCATCGCTGACAAGTACTAAACAAACAAAATAGCCTTAAAACCTAAATTTTAATCAAGCTCTCTTCATTATGCTGCGATTTCTCACCCTCCTGCATTTCAGAGTGGAGCATCTCAGAGTGTAATTCCTTAATGAGAGTGGGGGGAAATGACACAAAATGTTAATTGCCTTGTGAAAGAGGAGTGCAAACATCTAATTTAAGAAAATTAGCGTGCGATAACGATGAAGGCAGCAGGTCAGGAGGATGCAGATCCGACTCGCGTGCTCAGAGTGACGCCTGTCGGAGGCTGACTGAGCCAGAGTCAATTTAAGACCAGTTGAGGAGATTAAAAGGCTGCAGCCGATGAATAAACACAGAAGCTTTACAGGGAGACGGACGGACAGACGGACGGAGCTTTTTACCATTATGGCTCATTTATCTGGTCCAGTTCAACCATAACCCAAGAACTCGCAACATGTGTTGGAGGAGCTGCCCTTTAGGGAAGCCCAGAAACGTGTCTGCGCATCACTATTAGAATTTCAAAGTAGCCTTTGATTGTTGGATCTATTAATAGCCGTGCTTCTTCTGGTGGGCTGTGATCCATAATTAACAGTGAAAAGATCCCATTTTCACCTTGTGCTGTGTTTTCCCATCAGACCAGCTCTGTGGAGAGCAGAGCAGAGCAGCAAACAGACCATACGTTTACACCACACAATGCAAGAACCAGAGGTTCTTCACTGTTCTAATTAGACTCATCTACACGGTGACAGGAGCCACGAGCTCACTGTCACTGCATTCACTAGGCTGTTATCATCTCAGACCTGTCACTTTTACCTTCTGGGTAAACTAGGCCATGGTTCAAATTATTATTTTACTGAAAATAAAAGGCTTTTTAGTATCAAACCGTACAGGATGGATCCGACATGGTACTTTATTTGTGCCTTTATAAATATTAAAGATTTAAAATAAAGTAATCCATAGATTTATAAAAACATTTTGCAGCGCAGCAGCTCACAAGCCGATCAGTAGAGGAGCGTATTGACCATCGCTCCCTGAGCTCCCGAGGCACCTGACAACCACACTCCATCTCCATAATAATAGCAAAATAAACATGGATGAACACACACGCTCACACACACACACACACTGCATATAGCTCCATTGATCAGCAGTGTTAATTTCTCGCTCAGCAGTGCAGGCTAAGTGAAGCTGGTGAGCGTCTGCAGAGCTCACACATAGACTTCTACCGGAGCCATTTGTCTCCTACAGCACAATCCATGAAGGTGTGAGGGAACGACAGGCTTCAGCTTCCACTAAAGCAAAGGCTTTCTGCAGCGAGGCTTCGTTACACTCAACCAAAAGTCTGTATTTATCCTTATTTAAGAAAAAGGGGGAACCACGTTTCCACCAGTTGCTCACGCGTCACATCTACCTACATACAGATCACATCCTCTTCTACGCACGCACATTTGACGCTCTGATTCTCTATCAAGAATGTAATGGTTCTGAAGGCGTGTTATTTAGGCTGCAGGAGTTTTGATATGATGATTCATTCTACAACGTCACATTTAACAGCGTGTGTTGTTCTCTCTCGTTAACAGTTTGCGTACAGACAGAGATGTCATTTTTGTGATGTGACTGGTGAAGAAAAAGGGACCTCGCTGGTTCTTTGTGTTGGCAATGTCACGCTCTCCCTCTAAGGGAGGCTGAGAACCATTACTCAGTAAAATCCCGTGCTTTCCCATCCGTCGCTTCAGCTACGGTGACAAGATCACGCTTTGAGGGCTTTCCATTCGCCACAGTAGATGAATTAATTATGTGGTGAAAAAAAGAAACAGATTTTATTTCAAGTACATTTTGATGACGAGAAGGAAAGTGAAGCTGAACTGCCCACATTCCACCTTGGAACCTGAGGTTTGTGAGCTCCTATTATGTGATGGGGAGATGGTAAAAACAACAGAGCTGGAGCGACGGCAGGGGAGCCGGATGGAAAGCCAACAGTGCGGTAAATGCAGCATTGCAGCTCTGCTCTGATATGAAACCAGCGCTCATAAATAATGTAGCCGAGCGCTGGCCGGCCTGTCAGCAGCCGCTACACGGCTCCTCTCACCGACAGGAGAAGCTAAACAAACACGAGCTACTCGGGTCACAGGTGGCTAAACACACAAGGCAGCACAGATACCGATCACCCACAGGACAAGCAGAGCGAGAGGATGCGCCACAGCCAGTGTGATGCTATTAGCCTGAATGGTATTAATATTATTACTGTCTAACCTATTCCATCTGATGACCAGTTGAACCTTCACTGACCCTGGTTTGACCTTTGGTGGCTTGATGTTCAGTGCAGCAACAAGCCGCAGGTTAAGCAGCTGTAAAGATAAACGCCTGCTGCATCTGGAGAAAGATGAAGCTTCGGTGCAAAGCAATCGTCTTCTCATTCCTCTATGAACACAAACACAAACAACAATTCTGTGGACGACGTCCATGATTGTGTCTCCATTAAAGCAGACAGAGACAAAACCAGCCACAACAACTTCTCTGACTAAGCTCAGAGAAATGTAAACCGCATACACAGATTCTAAATCCTCCTAATTAAAGCTAATTCTGTTGAAAGACCATAAAAGTAACAGAACATGTCGCCAGCATTTAAATACTGGAAGTTAATTTGCACATGAAAGCAGCAGCGGCGTTTTCTCCATAATGGCAGAAGAGCAGCAGAGAGAGGGGGCACAAACCAACAAGTGTATTTAAGCGCAACCATTCCCACAGGATCGTGTTTGGATTAAGCCAATAACAGCAGACGATTATCTCTGCTGCTCATGAGTTACACTGATTCCCTCCCTGATGACTCAACCACAAAAAGGTGCAAAGAAATAATGAACAAGTGAGAAAGTTTCCAAGAACAGAAACAGATTGAGGCGCACAGAGCGCAGTGCAGCTGTAAACGCTGTGAGTGTGAGGACGTTCAGGAGTAAATATGAAATGATGCCGCATCTGTTCAGGCTTTAGGTGATATATCATTCCATTCCACTTCGTTTAGCATCACTTCGTTTGAGTTAATTGGTTCATGAGCAGCACTAATTAAGGGGAATGGCCTTGTTTATTGTCATAGCGATGCTCATTAAGTGAGAGATTTCTTCTTCTTATACGACTCATGACATCAACCCATCCTTTACAACCGCCGCTTTCCTTGAGTCCTCAGATCGGTAGCAGCGTGTAACAACAACGCCCACATGCACTGAATGCAAATCCCGGCCTGCGGAACTAAAGCAACGACCACAGGCGACCTCGGCGGCAGCGACTTGTCCCACCTCTCTGCGTCGCGAGGCCCAGCAGGTCTGCTTGATTTTCCAAACCACCGCCGCAACCAGTAACAGAGACAGGAAACAGCTGGAGAGAGAAAAGACAGAGGATTAATGGAGCAAGAAGTCATGACTCCTGGGAAGTGCACCGACAAATACATGGGATGTTTGTCTTTGTGGATTTGTCTATTGCAGCTACAAATTTAGTTTAGTTTTTAGTTTGTTCATATTCAGTTTTTAGGTCAGAACAGAAGCTACTGCTGCATTCAAGGGCTTAGACTAATGTAAGCCAGAGTTCAACAAGTAACTGTGAAGGCAGACGAACCGGCAAAAATATCAAGAGTATTGTTTTGTATATGTTGCCTGTGCACTTGACAGCTGTCTTAAGCTTTACTACTGTACTACTACTGTACTTACACTGTACTACTGTAACAACATCCAAAATGAAACTACTATGAGTTCTATGAATTTGTCATAAACTACAAAGATCTTCAGGAAACTGAGAAATTGTCTGGAAGCTTGTGGCGGATACAAAACCGCAGTGGCCACAGGCAGTTGGGGATTTTAGGGCATCAAGAGGCCAACGAGCGTCCTGATGCTCTCCAACAAAGAACAATGTCTCCTGCTGCACTCTCACACTCAGACACACAGTGCAGCAAGTGAGGCCAAAGTCATGGGCCCAAACACAAAGGTCCCCTGTCAAGCAGAACTTCTGACAAGAACTCAACACAAGCGAAACCAAAGACTTAACAACAGGAAGTGCAGGAGGAACTGCTGAGGCCAGCAGCCGGGACACAGGGGCTCTTTATGCTCCGTGTGCGTGTGACTCCGTGTGGGGACGGCCGCATTGTAAAGGCTATCAGTGCTGTAATGAGCGTGACATTCTCAAAGCCAGTGTGGTGAGAGGCTGCAGTCACGGCCTCTACAGTCCACAGCCGACCTCTCACCATCATCACCATCATCATCATCATCCTCACCAGGAATCCCCCTCTGGTGACAATGACGAACCGCTCGCTGATGCTGCTAGTTTTCAATCGCATGCCGCTGATTTAATCCAAATTATGAATATTTTCTATCTAGGCTTTAAACATTATTGGAGCTTTTTAGGAGAAAGCACAATAGAAACCCATTTTAAAGAACTTGCTCCCACACTTGCTCCAGAACCCAACATGCTTAGAGTTTACAAACCCTGGTACCAAATGCCCACATCATCCTTACAAGGAATATTTACTGAATAATTACACACAAACACTCTGACTCTCCACAAGTAAGCTTTGAAAAAAACCCTAAACCCCAGGATTCCCAACTATCACATCAGATCCACCATTCTCTCTGTATCACTTTGGCCACGATTAATGGCCGCAGGGTCTGAGTTTAGCCGTTTAACCGACGGAGCGGAGTGGCTAATTGTCCCTTTTACAGAAGCATTAGCACGGAGAAAGGAGGAGGCTGCGAGTCCTGTGGGCTTGTTAACACTCCACTGAGCCTCCTGATAGGTTCAGGTCTAAGACTGGTCAGCCACAGGTAAAAGCCACTGATTAAAGGAGCAGGATCCTGGCTCCAGCATCAACATGCACATCAGGGACTGCTGCTATAGGCTCAGGTCTGTGCTTAAGGGCAAACAAAGCAGCTTGGTACATAACAAACACATGCATGCATGCATGAGAGCATGGTGCAGCATCCAGCCCGGCGGCCAGAGGCACAAATCAATAAGCTATTCGATGAACATGAGCCACAGATAGCTCTCAATGGGAAACAGCTTTCCATGGGCACAGAGCAGCAAATCACCTCAGTGCTGAGCCAGGCTGCGCTGTCACGTCTTAACGTCCCAGTCTTTATCTGCGGTGGCCTCTGACCGTGTGCCTTTCAAGGAATGCTTTGTCAAATAAAAACAGCTGGCTGTGACTCTATCCAGCACTTTATATCTGCATCTCGGCCACAGTGGATTCAAACGAACATACGATTCAACGCCGTGTTGTTGATAGTGAGACTGTGGAAACGTTCCAGCTGCACCATAACATTAGAATCTAGTGCTCAGCCTTTAATTCTCTGACAAGCCTTTAAACCACCGGATCGGTTCTGATCCAAAGTCAAACCGCACGTTTGTTTTCTTCTATCGCTGCCTGAGGCAGAAGTGAAGAGCAGCTGAAGCCTGATCATGACGCTTTTGAACCTTTCTACACTGGACATGTGGAACGTACAGATCAAGGTCAACGACAGTCAGTGTGTCAAAGACAAACCATCTGACCAAAACCTCTCAGATGGAGGAGAACAAAAAGAAGTCATTCTGCTTTGGTTTTGCTTTTGACTTCTCATCTTCAACCTGTTTGTCCCTTTAGCAACTAAAGTTGGACAACTTCCTTTAGCAACTAAAGTTGCTAAAGGAAGTTGTCTTGCCAATAGTTGGACTCACAGATGTCTGATCACTAAAAGAGCAGAAGTCCACTTCAAACAACACGACGCGTTACTGCTGCTGAGTCAATAGACAAACAGTAGATGTTTGAACAGCGTGGATCCGCCTCCACACAGCCTGAGGAGGTGAATGTCGACAGGCAGTGAGCTCAGGGTGCCTCACCGGCCTCTTGCTGCCGAGCAGCTTCTGCTTGTTTAGCGGACGAGGACTAACTGGACAAAGCTGCGCTGCAGTGTCATCTATTAGCATTTCAATCTGGAAAGAGCAACCACATGAATTTGCTTTAATTACCTCCATCTTCCTTTTTACCGGACTACATTGAGGAGGTGAAGGGGGTCCGTGAGGAGGAGGGCAGCGATACGGAGACGGGGCTTTTCAGCACCTGGGCCTAATTTTCTAACAAAAAACATTAAATAAAAGACACAATGCAGACAAAGGCCATCGTCTGGGCCATTAGAGCGCCGGATTCATAGTGGAAATGACGCTATTGTATAAGGCCACATTCAATTATTGATGGCAGCGCTGACGTTACGCCTTCATCAAGGCTTTGTCTGTTGTCTGCAGCCTTTAAGGCTCATCTTTCCTTCCCGTTTGTGCTGCTCACTTTTTTTTTTTTTTTTTTTACAGTTTGAGGATTCAGACGTAACGTTTGTTACTTTAGTGTGATGAATAATCCAGTTTCCTCAAAACAAACTATAAGCAGTGCTTTTTATTTCAGCGCATTCCTTTTTATGTGGCCTTTATTTATTCTGCTCTTCACAGCAGATCAATGTGCTGCTGCCTACGAGCTCTCCTGCGTATAGGATTACTGTATATGCACAGGGAGCGGCAGGACTTGGGTTGTCTGGCATTCACCCCTCTGACATAAGCACGGTGGAGCTAAAAGGAACATGCCCACACGAACACCTCCAAACCACAGACCCACACATCCACACCTCCCTGACTTTTACAGTGCAGCCTCCGGTGTTTATGCGTGGACCACCGACAGAACAAGCATTTGTCCTTTATGCCTCCGTCTGCATTGTTGGAGCATCACAACCATTTGAGAGTTGTCAGGAACTTATAAAGAAACAAAATCTTTCTTGTGGCCTAAAGTAAATGAGAAAATGCCGTGAAATTAAGCATCAGAGTTCAAAATGAGAGATCTCAGCCTGTAAAGCCTAAATGAAACTGCAGCCAGTGGTGGAGAGCTTCGTCCTGCTGAGGTCACCATCACGTTTCCTGGAGGAGCAGTCGAACCTGCTGACCTGCCCTCACCGGCTTCTCCACCTCATCGCAGCCTGGGAGGCAGTACCTGCAGCTCCGGAGCTTTTGTAGCTTTAGCCAGTCGTCATTTTAAGGACAAGGTTAGTTTTGGCTGCATTAAGCAAAAAAGAATAAAAAACACATGAAGTGGTTTATAATCAGCACAAAAATAGTAGAAAGACACAGCTTGACCCATTGGTTAAGCTTTCTATTGTTGAAAATGCCACCGTCAACAAACGTCCTGAGCTGAAACAGACCAGATGATTAAAGCTGCAGAGTTTAAATATTACAAAGAAACCAACAGCAAATACTGTATGAATGAATGCAGGTTTAGCTAAAGCCACAAATGCCAGTGAAGCCACTATTATATAAATAATGGACCTGAAAACCTTTCCCAGCCCTGAAAAACATGCACGTTATGTAACAAGGGCCATAAATAAAGCTAAGACCAAAAGAGCTGGAGCTGGAACGCAACCTTTTCTCACCAGAGTCTGGTGCAGAACAACTCATAAACAGAGTCGTGACAAACACAGAACTCTCCCGGCAAAACTTAATGCCGTCCCCTACTGATGACATCATCCATCCATGCTGGCCTAAAGGTCGGCGATGTCCGCAAGCCGGCCCTGGGCACAGAAATGGCTCAGTTCCTCACATGGCTGCACAGTGACGCACGCACGAACACACCGAGGTGGACACGTACGTACAAGAGGAGACCACACACACACACACACACACACACACACACACACACACACACACACACAGTGTCATAGCTGAGTGGCAGGATCTCGCCTGGAGACAGCAGACTTCCTCCCAGACGTCTCCTCTCAACAGCCTCTCATTAGACTCTCTATCTGCATGAATGTGAGCGGTAACTCACACGTCTCTCATCCAGCCCGTAAAATCAGCTGCTCCATCAGGCTGTTTAATCGGACCCGTCATGGGAGGAATTTGTGACAGCAACAGGAATCATTTTAGATCATTTCTATTTAACTAAGGACAAAAGCAGCACTATTAAAAACATCAGCACCTCAGACACATCAGGTCACCTGCCTGAACCTCCACCAGGTCCCGACCCTCCAGTGTGAAAGGCTGACTCAACCAAAGCAGGATAACTCTGTTTGCCTTTGATGCTAAACTGAATTCCTGCTTTCTGCGTCTCACACTAACCCACACTCCTTTTGTACAACTTTGCTTGTTGCTACTGAGCAGATGCACACAATTGCCAGAAGTGTATCTTGCCTGAGGCTGCTGCCACCTGCTGTAACTATGAGTTCAGGTTATGGCCCAGTTGTGGAATAAGCTGCTGGGAACTGAAGCACTCAGCAGTGAATTCCTGTGAGGAGTGAAGCCTCCTTGGAGCAGAATAATTTACCTGAAGAAGGTGACAAAGAACTGAACCAGGTCCATGATGCTGTTGTGCTGGGAGAAAGCAATCTGTGGGAAAAGAGAAGAGACAGAGTGAGAAGACGCACCTACGTCACTCAGTGCTGGTCTGAGATGAAAGCAAACAGTCATTATCTTACTGATAAAGGATGGATGACTTCACTTTGTATCCAAATTGGTTTACACAGGGAACAATAATTACACGCCCAAAATCCAACAAGTCCTTTTCTGACCCCTGTGATGTTCCGACCTGGGGCCAGGGGTCAGACCGCTTACACAAGACACACACTCTGACACACTCTCCACCTTTAAGATTAGGCTTAAAGGCTTGTGTCTGTGATGGGCAGCTGTGGATCCAACCATCCTGCCTGTGCTCTGTTGTTGCTTGTTGTTGCTTGTTGTTGTTGCTGTGCTTTTCTCTCTCTCTCTTCCCTCACCCCAACCGGTCGAGGCAGATGGCCGCCCACATCCAGTCTGGTTCTGCTGGAGGTTTCTTCCTCGTTAGAGAGGGAGTTTTTCCTCTCCACTGTTGCTGTCAAATTATATGCTTGCTGTATGTGGGATTTGTTGGGTTTAGTTGTGTGAGGTTTTAAACCTTACTCTGTAAAGTGCCTTGAAATAACTTTGTTGTGATTTGGCGCTATATAAATAAAATTGAATTGAATTGAATATTAAAGCGGGGCCACCCTGCACCGCTTGGGCTCCAGGTCATTATGAGATTAGCCTGTGAGAAAAGGCCGCTGACATCTTTCACCTGAACTCCTGTCAAGAGCTACTTGTGAGATTATCCTAACGTTTGGTTTACTGAGATCTTATATCTGCATAACAATCCTGGAACCTGACTGAGACCTTAACAGAATCCAGAGCCCGAGTATCGTGTTCATAAAAGGCTGGACGTGGTCTGCAGCAACACACAGTAATGTGATGCAGGTGGTGTCGTAGTAACATCCACATGACCTTTTTCCCAAACCCACTCACATAACAAGTATAAAGTAATGGCATTAAACCTATTTCCACTGGTTTCATCAGCATACACCCCCCACATGTTCAGTCTTATCACTATGAAATATGTTCCTCACCTCTCACCTTATCTAATCCTTCAAAACAAGAATCTGAGCGTGTTCGCTGTGCCCTGCGTGAGATGCCCCCTGCTGCTTCAGAGCAGCGCTTTCGCCCTCAGCTATAAAAACTCTTGAAAAGCCATTGTTGCCCATATTTAAACTCCCTCATGTTAAGTGGATTATTTATTGCAGACATAATTGATTTTCCATTCACTTTTCTGCCCTGTAGGAACAACACAGAGTTTCTGTTCCAACGCGCACAACCTCCTGATGTCTTGTTTCTACTCTAGCGGAGGAAGATGTGCTCTCACAAATGTGGGAGGTAGTAAAAGGACAAAGAGTGAAGCAGAGAAAGTTTCCTGCTGAACATGCAAACCATGTGGTAGGCCAACAGAAAGCAATGCACTGGAAACCCGAAGGGGCTGCAGTGTCTCAAGTGCCGATGTGTCCTTGGGCAAGACACTTGGCCTTGAACCCCAGGTTGCCACCGGTGTCAGCATAAGCTGCATAGCAGCTCTGTCACCGGTGTGTGAATGTGTGAGAGCTTGTGACTGCAGCGCTTTGAGTAGCAGCAGGTACGAAAGCGCTGTAGAGAACCATTTAAAAGTAGTGCGCTTACACCTAATCCTCAGTGAGTTTGAATGAAAGCAGGTGATGCCAGACTCTGACTGTGTATTACAGCAGATGAAGACATCAGTTGTAACACTTGTTTTCGTGCCTTTTCCTGTCAATGTCAAGTCTCTTTAGTACAAGGTTCAGTTTAATAAGGTCCTAATAACTAGACTGTAATTTAGCTTTAAAGGCTCTTTCTCTGCGAGCTGTTTTATAATAAATCAGCCCTGTCAGGCAGATGTGAACTCTCTCATTCATTTTCATTCTACGTTAAGAGGTGAAGTGTCTGTTTAATTTTAATTGGCTTTGAAAAAGTTCCAGTCTTACATTTTCCTTTATGAAACTCTGAGACGTCATAAGAGTTCAAATTACCACATGACATCATCTGATCCTCATGACAGATGGACCGTCAAATTCATGCTTTAAAAAGCAGCTGAGCCGCACTGCAGCCAAGCATCACTGTACATTTCACACCAATAGATTTCAAGCATGTTCAACATGGGAACGGCTTTAAATGGTCCTAATAGCCGTAAAGGCTGGGTCTTTGTCTTTGGCGAATCCTTCGAGACTAGTTGGAAGGGGAAGAGAGAACGAAATGGGGCAGAATGGGCTTAAGAGGTTTACCGGCATTTGTGCAGCAGGTAAAATGGCCTGACAGTGAAAAACCTGCAGAAAAGCTGATTTTGGTCCAGAGGGACGACGCATTAATACAAGCATCAGGGAGAAAAGAACCTGGCTCTGCACTGGGGTTTGGAATGCGGCAATTTACATCAGTGCCCCAGACAATAAAGAGAATTATTCATATGTACACTCTGAAATAAAAACATAGCACATAATGAAGGAGGACAGAAATGCAACAAAAGTCTAGCATTTAAATGTTGACACATGCATGTTTCCAACATCCCACCTCGTCTCTCGCTCTCTCTTACAGTACATGGACACAGACTTTCCTGCTGAACAACTCCAGCCAACAGCCATCATTTCAATTTACAACAACTGCAGTCATTAAAAACAACTATAATCAATAAGCTGTTTAGACCCCACCCACTTCTTCCACTGCAGAGCAACAATGACACAGTCTAACGGCATCAAACACACACAAGCCTGAGCCATGCTTACACCTGCTCCACCCCACACCTTAATGCAGAAGGTAAAACAGGCAAATTACGTGATCAGCCTTTTAGACACGAAGTAACCAAATACTGTGTTTAGAGTTATCATCATGATTATACAGAAGTTGTGTTGATGTGGAGACAGCAGCGTTTAAACCAGCGTGGCGACTGTAACTGCTGACGCACAGTTTGTACAGCTGGAAGAATGAGAAGGACTCCAGATGGGAATTGTCTAACACACACAAATAACCAGCGATATGAGCCAGCATTTATGGGTAAAATACACAACAGCAGCGTTGCTTTTTAAACTATGTATTGTTTTGAGATCAGGTATCAGATGACTGAACTGAAGGGATGTGCGTTAATTGTGTTACAGTAAAACTGCAATTACAACAGAGGAGAGGGTGAGAAAAGCACAGAGGTGGAAGATGAGAGGATCAGCAATGACGTAAAGTGGACTCCAAGGAGCCCGGTTCTAAAGTCCAGTCATTACTGAGAGCCTGTGGTGGCCCTCAGGGGACAGACCTAGAAGCTCTGACAGCCTTGGGCTGCCTTTATTTCCCTAAGCCTCAACCGAGGGCTGCTTGTTAAAACCTAGAATGAAAGAAAGCGTCTGGCTAATCAATAAGGGAAAGAAAAAAGACTAAAGGGAGACGAGTGTAATGAAAAGGACAAAAAATGGAAGGAGTGGAAGAGAAGCAGAGGCACAAGACGAATGAAGAGGCCGGATGAGGGAGGAGAGGGAAGACAGACACACATGATAAAAAAAGAGCATGAGAGATGATGATGGTGGGTAAAGATGAAGCACAAGCATCTCTGTCATTTCCCGTTCTCACTTCATCACTGAGGCTGCGGTGAAGTGGAGCGGCTGCTCACACACACTGGTCAAAGGCAGGAAGCCATGACTGGAGCAACCCAGAAGCAGTCACTCATCCCTGCAGACGCTACAGGAGCAGCGGTACGGAGCGCTGGCTGGGACCACATCTGGGCCTCAACACAACTGATAACAGATTGGAGCAGAGAAAGCGAGCGAGCATTAGCAAGACGCCTTCGACGAAGGTACATCTCAAAATCATCTGTCATTTAAATAAATTAATTAGATACAAGTCAGTGAAAATGATTTATTTTTTTAAAGTGGAGCAAAAATGCTTTAGCAAATAATCATTTTACTTAAACTTATCAAAGTTAAAACGTACATGACACGCTGTAATACACACTTCTACAAGCTCCAGCCGGCACTGGCCAGTCAGACCAGTGGAGCTACTGGGCATCAGCGTTAATCACCAACGCTGTTTGTTCTGGTGCAATGACCGACTGCAGCCACATCGTTTGTGAAGCTCTATGTGATAATGTCCCGTCTCACAGGGCAGCGCCTTCAATGTGCACATCTGTGTCGACCCCCCCTCCGCCCGGCTGCAGCCCCACATTCAGTGACCGGGCCCTGACACTGCGCTCTAATTCGTCCTCATGTTGCTGATGACTGCTGCTGACTTCCTGTCTGCTTAAATGAGCAGCACTTAGTCTCTCCTCTCCTCTTTCACCCTATGGAACATAATCCTGCCTCAGTGAGATGCTTCCGATAGACCCTGTGCGCTGGTCGGCAGCTGACCAATCCGACTGCTTTAATCCAATAAGAGCGACTCTGTCACTGACACGACCAGAGAGGGACGCGTTAGAGATTCGATAATGAGGCGTCCCATTTAATGAAGACGGGCGCAGAGGATAAATAAGTGACTGAGCAGCAAATCAAATCAACTGGCCAATCGTGCTGCAGAGTTCATCTGCAGGAATACTGCTGCTCACCTCCGTCAAAAGGCTTTCAATCATCTGACCGAAAGGCTCACAGACGCAGAGAGAAGAGCCACAAGCAGCAGTAGATCTGAAAGAACTGTGGAGGAACGAGGAACTAACTCAACCTGGTTCACGTGGGTTTTGTTTCCGATCTTCCACACACAAAATGCAGAAACAAAAGCTGCTTCACAACAGTCAATTTCTTAGTTCCACACATTAAGATAAGGGTTCGTGGTAAATTACGAACAGGGACGTTCACATTTGAAACAGTTATGGTCTCGAGTTATACGACTTCTGGCTGAATTAACTCCGTTCTTTCCAAACAAAGACCATGGGAGAAAATGGGTCATGTTCCCATAATGTTTTTGGGCCCGATCAATAAAACATGATTTTTTGATTAGAAACAAATCCAGGCCAGTCCTGAAAAATGAGCAGAATACTGTAGTGATCTACAGAAAACATCCAGAGCCGTCACTTTTGGCATTTATTACTGTTGGACCATCAATCTAAACATGAAAACAAATGTCTTGTGAGAAATGTTCTACATTTTGTTAAGTCCAAGCTCTGCTCCAGGATCTGGGCACTTTCAGGTCTTCTCGCGGACGTTCCGTGGTTGAAGTCAGTCGAGGACAGCGCAGCCTTGTCCTGAAGCCATCGTTGCTGCTGTGTGAGCAGAGCTTAATGTTGGCACGGTTCTGCTTTTCACACAAACATATTATGTGCTCATTTTCTCTGAGGCTGTTACATGCAGCCGTTTTACCGTGAAGGATTGTATATTTATTCTTCCATTCTACATGTGATCACTATTGACTTCACACAGTACACTTGTTTCTTTAGATATTTGAGAGATTAGTAAAATGAGACTTCATTTTAAGATCATCTTGACTTCAGGTTGAAATTACACATAATTACAGTGTAACAAATCATCATCTCTCTGTGTGGCAGCAGCTTTATGGGAAACCCATGTTTATCATGAGACACTTTGAGGCATGAACTGGAAGCAGAGTTGTTCCATGACAGGAAGGTGCAGGATAGTAAGGACAAAGGTGAAAGGTCATGACAGAAACCATCAGAATCTGTTGCAGCAGCCCGAGCGACCAAACACGTTCCTCTTCCTACAAACAGCTCCACATGCAGCTGAGGCCAGTGGGGAAACAGTCATGGGTCAGAGACACGCGAACGCATTCACTGTAAATGTGCTCTGAGCTGATGTTGGGTAACACTAGCGAACGCTGTCGGAACATTTAGACGATAAATACAGCACCTGCAAAGGTCACGCTGTACGTGGAGGGTGGAAGTAAGTGGGGAGCAGAGGGAAGCAGGAGGGTACCAGTTAAACCAGTACAATCGGTACAGCACATTTCACAGACATCTAATGATTCAACCTAAACAGGAAAAGCTTGATTCCACCTGGGAATCATGAACTCTCCTGCTTCTCTCTAGTCGTGCTTGTGTGTGTGTGGCTGCAATTTGTGCCGGGGCTATTAGATCAAACATATCAGCCGCTCATTATTAATTCTCAGGACGATTCGTCAACATGGGTCTGCTCTGGCATCGGAAACCGCCAAGGTCACAGGACAGGACGCGAGTGCTTCTCCTGTTACACGCAGTCACATCTGACATGGCGGCGAGATAGGCCTCATCACGGTAATTATCATATCACCTTTCAACCGGCAGATATATGGAGCACTGATAATACAGCATTAATGGGAAATGCATGAGCGGAGCAATCGATGGACAAATGACCCCTAGAAATGTGCAGGACACTCTGCAATTAAAGTCGACATTTATACACGCTAAACACTTCCACTTGCAAACATGGCGACGACCTTCTCCGCATCATCACAGGTATCAACTTAACAGCAGGTCTGACCTGTCAAAGGGTCTGTTCTCAGATCATAGAGGTTGTACATTGGTTGAGGACCTGTGAGGAGAGAACGGCCACAACGTGCGCTGCTTGTGTGTTGCTGTTTGTACAGTAGCAGAACTCAGACGAGTCCCGGCATCATATCTACACATATGTATTAGCAGAACTATAAACTACTGCGAGGTGGGACAGAATCAGCCCCGCTGTGTTTATTATGGCCGAGGAACACGTCGCCTGTTGCAGCAGCACGACTCAAAGGCTTTGAGCCCAGATAGAGTTTATTAGGCTGACAGTGACTCGTGCTGATATTATCTGTGAGTGCCACACATTTATTGATGGATCTAAACTTTGGGATAATCTTTCATTTCCTGTCACGATACAGTGCATTTGTCGTACATCTGTCGTTTCCTGCGATTTCATAAAAGGAAACGGCGGTGATAAACACACACGAGCATCATCTGTCAACTATCAGTCATAAATAAATCACCTGGTTGTAAATAAGGTCCACACAGAGGTTTGCTGAAATCCCTCCGTTATCTTCCAGCCTCTTCTTTACATCTTTATCGATGCTCAATCTGTCAGTTCCACTGTTTTCACGCCGGACTCTTTGACTGTACCCGCCTGCCCGTCTTCACTCATCCTGAATTTTTCCATTCTGTCACTTCTTGAGTTCATCCATCAGCAAACAGCCCACACTCTGCATGACAGTCATCTTAAAATATTACTGCTAAAAGTCTACTTCAATTTAATGGATCATAAGGCCGGAGCGTGGATATTTAGTGTGTGTGTGGCTGCCGGCTGGAGATTTAATCCAGTGCTGCATAATTGATGGAGAGACATTGAAAAACTCACAGATCATTAAATGTGATAGCAGATTTGCCAAACACTTTTCAGAATGGTTTACGCTCAGCGTTCTGTCAGGGCCATACGTTCTGCTCCGCGACAGCCCCTGAACAGCAGAGCTGATGACGACAGGCTCTCTGCTCTACCTTCATCTGAACAGCAACCTGAGACGGGAGGTGTCTGAAGACCAACAACTTCATTTCAGTCCTGGTACTTACATAAAGTAATGTTTAATGTATTGAGCCCTTATTACCATTATTCAAAGTCATTCAACTCAATTCATGCGCTACTTTAAGAGTTAATCGAGCGTCTCAGTGAGGATAATAGGACAATTCATTACTTTATCAGAAGTCAGAAGAATTTATTTATGGAGAATTTGATGGGACTTTAATTTTTAGCAAAGAGTTTTTTGTAGCAGCAGCATGTGGTGCGTTTTAGCTTTCAGTCTCACCAGGAGTCTGTTACTAGAAAACAAAACACTCATGAATCATGCCAGAGTCTGTTTTCAGTTGAATAAGAAATAATTATGGTGATTCTGTTATTTTTCTCAACAGGCTATTGTGAATTAAACTATTTGTTGACTGTTACTAAAATTGCTTTTAATTACTTACTATTCCCAAAAGAAAATGATTTACAGCAGGGACAAACAATAATCACACATACAATCGCATAAACAGAATGCAACATCATCTCAGAAACGGGTAAAGCAGGTCTTTGGCATCTGTCGGCTCCACTGCCTGGAATCAAACTTCTACCAAGTAATTTCTGCGTATCTGAACCCGGTCTTATATTTGACTCTACGTCTGAAGACATACAATGTTTTTTTTTTTTTGTTTGTTTTTTTTTGTTCTGTCCAGCAGTTTAGCAAGCAGCATGTATTACGCTGAATGCCACATTGTGATGGACATACAATGTTTTTAATGTGTCCCCCCACAGCTTACCTGGATCTTGATCGGCCAGCTGAAGTTGGACACGTAGACGTAGAAGGTGATGTTGTGGTGGAGTCTGAAATTAAACTTTTCACAGGAGAAACTGTCTCTGTGCTCCTTGATGTTGGTCCTCGCTATGATGGACATCTCCTCACCTGAGATGGTTCCAGCTGCCAACGAGAGATGATGGTTGTAGGACAGAAAAAATGAACTCAAGAACAACATTTAAATTTGCACTCTTACCCTTAAACTATGTTACCAGCACGTCAACAGAACAGTGTTAGTGTGACAAACTGCTGAAAGCTGTTAGCTCAGAGCTCAGTCGTTCTAAAAACCCACTGGCGTTTTATGAATCAGTCTGCTTATTATGAAGTTACATTTCATTCCCTCATCATAATTAAGAACAGGAACAAAAACCAACACCCAAATTAGGCCAGATCCACATGAAACCAGCTGCTTTCAGTCCGAGCGTCCTTGTGAAAATATTTTACAGTGTTAAATAAGCAGGTTGACTGAAAACAGCGGAGGTTTCTAAATGTCAAGGTGCACCTATCATCTCAAACAGGCAAATTAACATTCAGTGACAAAAGCGTTTTCATGACACCTCGCAATAATTCAGAGCGAGCTTGTAAATTTCTCCCGCTCTCAAGTGGTCTGATTTCAGGATCCTTCAAAGCATTATCAGCGGCTCCGTGTTAATGGCCGAGTCTTTCAGACGACGTGAATAAAATATTTCCACCTCCGTCTTTATCAGGGCCATTAAACACTCTATAATAGTCTGCACACAGTCACAGCCCACGGCACCAAACTGAAGAGGCCCCAAGACAACACGCGTGTGAAAGCTTTTATCTTAATTGAAATCAGGAGTGAAAATGTATAAAACGCCTTAATTCCAAACATCTTAAAGGACACCAGTGAAGATAGCGGCTGCAGGAGATCGTTAGAGACACACAGCTAAATGACAGAGGGTTAGTGACAGGCTAAACAGTCAACGTCTGTATCGAACTCAAATTAAATTACAGACGACACCAGCGAGTGTCCAAAAACGTGACACTTAGAAATATGAAGAGCTTTATATGTCATAAAAATTAAGAGATACAATAATACAAACAGACCCAAGACATTAAACCAGTTATTACATTCTTTTTTGTACAAAATCAAAATGACCTTAAGTATAAAACAGGACATTTGCTCTGTACCTGTGGAACTTATGGACCAAGTGATGTTGAGGTTGAAATTATTGGATGCGTTGATCGACATGTCCAGGTTCTTGTTCGCCTGCACACAAGAAAAGGAACGTGAGGCCGCGCCCGCCGCCGCGCTCACGCTCAGGTCAGCTCACCTGTTCAGGCGTAGCCATGAAGTTGATGGCGGTGTAGTAGCGGTCATCCTCCTGGAGCAGACTGAAGGTGAACTGGTAATCGATCAACAGATTGTCTGAGGGGAAGAAAAAGACGAAGGGACTAAATCTACTAAAACAAACCCATCAAAACCTATTAGCAGTAGAACATTAGTGTTTTATCTGCATGAGGAACCACAACCAGCTAATGTACTTTGTGATGGATCATTTCAGTAATAACAGCTCTAGAGTTTTCATTTCAACCTCAGCTGATCTCTCAAATGTCAACACACGCAAACGTCCATTTCTGCTTGTTTTATCGACGATGCCACCAAACACAGACTAAAATATTGGGAAACACTGACCACAGGTCGATATTCAACTTCCTGAGTAATAACAGTGGTGGAGTTTTGGTCAAAGGTCTCAATCATTCAAATAAACAAAGTGTGTGTAAAAGTACACAAAAGGAACACGCGTTTATAATGAGGCCGGTGGTTTTGAATACAAGCAAACACTTCAATCAATATGACACGAGTGAGAGTCCAAATAATCATGTTTTTCAGATTTAATCATTTTACAAAGCTGCTTCTATGGAGTGTCTGCATGCAGCTCTGTGCCAGCGAGACAACGGCCAATGTACAGAGCGAGACGCAGGGACTCAACATCTGGACAGACAGCAGGAGCCACGCTGGGTCACCTTGTCTGAGTGAGCGAGAGCAATGAGGCGGCCGCGGATGGAGGATGGGAGGCTGAGGATATTTAAGTTAATCAGCGTGACTGCTCGGTGCTGAACCGTCATGTTAATGCAGGTGTGTGATATGTGGGGCAGCCCAGCTTAAAACTCACATGTACAGTAGTCATTTTATTTTTATTCTCAGGTAAAGTTGGTGCTTCTCACATACTGTGACCCATTTTCATAGTTTAACATCAGTCCTAAAAGCTAATGTAGGACATTACAGCCATGAAACTGGCCCCAGTGCCAGTGAGGCTCAACTTGCAGAGCAGTCAAACGCGTGTCACGCACTGTGAGATGCTTAGTGATCACCTTCCTTTCAGCCTTCAGCCGTACCACCCTCCAGCATCACCAAGACCAAAGGAAATTATGTTTGACAAACTCCCTCACTTTGTTCAGCCTTCATGGACGTTAGCCCGAAAAGCAGATCTCATCAGATCAAAGACTAGATTCCTCCCAACGCCTCGCTCGCAGGCAGACGTGCTGCGCTGCTGCTCAGCTGTTTGTCCCATGAGGGAGGTTTGTGCTTCTCAGCGTGTCTGTGCACACGTGCATCGAGTGTGCACGGCTGCATGCGCGGCTGCACGTGTTTACAGGCGTGCACCGCGGCACAGTTACACTAAACAAACCGCGCCGCTCCCTCAGCGCGTTTCCGGTGTGTTTGGTTTCAAAGCTATTAGGAACCAGAGCATCAGCAAGGCTTAAAAGTTCATCTAAGCTAATTACAAATCCCATCTGAGGAATCTGACAGCACTTTCACTTAGGCGGTCTCAATTACCTACGTACATGTGCAAATTCTCACTCTGGATAAATCATATCAAGGTGTCGCTAGCTGTATTAACGATCCCCAGAAGATCTGAAATATGAACAGTTCACGCCAATTCCGCCATCAATCAGGTTCACAGATGCGTGATCTTATTACCATAATATGTAAGCTGATTCAGTCTGTATGAAAGCACAATCTGATATTACAGCAGGCGGCTTCAAATTGAAATACAAGCATGAACCCACCTACAATGTCAGTTGTCAGAATCGCTCGCTGAGGTTTCATTTAATGCTTGTTAGCAACTCATTATTCTCCATTCGCTACACCTGCATGATGCAGTGCAGGGCAAGCATTACAGCATCACCTCACCATCACCGCGTAAACATGACGACCCAGTCAATATCAGACCTGGATGGAGGACATGTGTGCATAGAATAAACTGGAAACGACTGGATTCACTCCTCTGGACGTCTCAGTGACTCGAGAAGAGTTACACCTTTTCTGTAAACAAATGTCAGATATCACTTGGAAATCAATACATTTCAAATGTGATGGAGAAGGACAAGTATAGAAACATGCAGACAGATCAAATCAGGTCAAAGCAGCAAAGACACAGCGTTAAACAACGATACCCTGACCTTTGATCAAACTCAGCCTTAATTCAGCTGGACTCGCGTACAAACAGCCCAACATTAATAAACTCAGTGAGCACAGCGTCTACATCTTTTTATTTACAAAATGCTGCCTGCTGTATGACCACTCACCAAACTCTCAGAGACACAGACTGATCTAAGAACTGATGTAAGAGCAGCAGTGTGGCAGTTGATAGGACTGGATTATGAATAGGACCAGGCGGCGTCCGGACGCACAGACGAACGGCCTCTAAGCAAATATTGAGGCGTCTTGTCCCGGCGCCAGATCCCGGTCCAATGAACGGCCTTGGGCCTGGAGCGATGTCGACTACTGATCAGTGACATGCAGGCCTAAAGAGAATGTGCATGACTGTTAGACTGTTATTACCCTTGTTTTTATATCCACTATGACAAGAAATAGACAAAAGTCAAACCCAGCCTGTTCATTTCTCATCTGCCTTTGATTCAGAGCGTGGACATCATTACTCAGTCCCATTCCGTGCTGTCTGTAAGTAATTGTCCTTTAATTGCAAATGTGCGGCCATCAGTAAATATTAGACCAAAAACTTTCTCTGTGATTAAGCTTTCCCAGCAGGCCTTGGGGCAGCGAGCGGCACCGACTGTGACTGGCGTTAGCCAGCGATTAAACCCACTGCTGGCCTTTTTAGCGGCTTGGTGGCCGTCCTTAATTAGACGTTGCTTGTAGCTGACTGTGATGGAATATGACAGTGGTTCATTAAAGCATTGTCCTGGTGATGCCTGTGCATAAATGCTCGCCTGACTGGGGGCAAACTCATTAAAGAGCACAGTTGCTTTTCATCAGTTGACTGGTGGTTCAAAAAGACAGTGAAGCGAAGCCGAGCATCGCTAGCATCTCTTCATCCCCGAGTGAGATGACGAACCCTGCCGCCAGTGGATGCACGTGTTTAAACCAACGACGGCTTCACCAGACAAATGACAGGACTCTTTTACAAACTGGGGCCATTTTTGCAATTAGGAGGAGGTTTGGGCAGGAGGCTGAGTAACAACCCTCACACTGAAATGTCGGGATCAGATTCATGCTACAGATCTCTGCGAACAACCGAGTTCAAACAGGACGACTGTGAAAGACAGAGGAGCGGACTGCTAAATGTGTCGTACTCAGAGCAGATGTCAAGGAAGGTGAACTTGTTACCATCTTCAGCTGTTCTTGGGTGCTTGTTTGCTTTAGATAATGCAGTTTTCCCTCTTAAGGACTTAGGATTAGGGTTAACCTCTTTCCTGGACTTCTGCTGCTCTGTGTTTTGTGTCAAGGCTGCAGACAAAGTCGCTTCCAGTGCTGCTGCATGAACGGAATAAATCAACCCCCTCTACTACAGAAATACGCCTTCTACTGAACGCATCACATCCAGCGGGGCTTCATACTGTAACTTTTGGGGCCCCTAATAGAAGCTGTGAAGCTGAAGCGCATCACCATGAGTGTGAACAGCTCTGAGCACAGGTTAAGGTTAAGGCCACCAGCTCCTGGTTTAAATTGGGAGCATGTGATGTTAACACAGGTGCTGCATCGCTTCAATCTCCTATCACTTGTGATTTTATAAGGTTCTTTATCAGCAGGTCCCGTGACTGTTGAGGCTAATATTGACTGCAGGCCCCGCTGTGGCTGCTTCCCTCAGCGTCTAAGGAAATGGATGGCTTTTAAATCTGTAACTTATACACAGCCACTTAACATATACAGTATGTGAAAAGCCCTGGTGTGCATCCATGTGTGTGCTTTTGCTTATTCAAACAAATCTAACTCCACTTTCTAGACAGCTGGACAGATAATACGGCATTAATGACGTCTCAGAATGAAGTCAAATACATTGAAACACCGAGCATTCAGCTGCAGCTATGGTGATATGACACGAGCGTGGAGCCATAGAACTTCACCAGCCATTAAGCGTGTGCTTGTCTGACTTCATGCATGTGCATTATCTGAAGCCCTTCACAATGCTGGGAAAGGGCACAGCACTGGTGCCACCTAGTGCCTTCAAACCTCAGGCCTGAGGCCAGCAGACAGAATACAAGCACTCCATGCATGACTCTCTTTAGGTCATAGCACATATTCAAAGCATCTTTCTGGGTTTTTCATTGGTTGCATTTGTGTTATATGAATGTTACAGAGCATTAAACGGTACCAAATGTGACTTTGACCAGCTGCTGCTCTGTATCGCTGGCAGCAGTAAAGCTGAAGCCACGCTACTGGCTGATGTTTCTGATCAGGGCACGTATGAGGTGAGCAGTGCACTTTCTGGCCTGACCCTGCTGATTGCTCCGTTCTTTCAAGGCCCTTTCCCTGAAACTGAAAATACTCCACTCAAACTTGAAGTTTATAGAGATGGACACGATTTTAACTTCATGATAGTAATCATCAGGAAGTTAGTGTATGTATCTGTGTACAACGGTGTATGTGAGACATATAAACCGTGTGCGGGCCACAAAACATCTGTTTTGACCTCAGCGTATCTCCTTCCACTGCCCTTCAAAAAGGAAAACCACCCATTTGTTGCGAATGAGCCAGGTCATGATCCCTGCTCGCATCTGGGAACAGTAAAACCAAGCAGCAGAGAAGCGCTTCGCTCTACATGGCTACTGCTCCCTTTTTAACTGCTATCATGACACATTTCACTAAACTCAGTATCAAAACCACCATAGACGGAGCCCAGTGTTATTTTTAGCAGGGGACCATCTATTCTTCAAATAAAGTAGTGTTTGTGAACTCACCCATGTCTTTTTGCTCAGTGTGTTGCACACAGACCCTGCTTTACAAAATAAAGCTGTTTGTCAAACCTTGGTGTCGTCCCCTCCTCAGAGTCTATAACTGGGTCTGTCGCTTTGTAACAGAAATCGTTTGACAGAATAGAAGAGTCCGAAACACTTTACGGATCAATAGCACAAACGCTGATAACGCTGCAGGAAGTGCAAAAAAGTATCTATGGATTTTTCAACCAAGGAAATTTGTTATCATTGAAACTGACAGAGTAGAAAACACTAAACTACCACATCTCACGCAATTGTCTGTCAGGCAAAACACGACTAAAATCTATTGTGGGCACAGGTTGAGTTTATGTTTGCGTAGAATTTAATTTATTACCAATCATCATTAGAAACTCTGATGATCTGCCAATGAAGTTGATTTCAGCTACTGATACTTTGAATGATACTTTTGAATTTTATCAGACAATGTAGGCAATTATAAAATTATTCTAGTCTCTATCGAAAGCAGTTTGCTCCTGAATCCAAAGTCTCATCTTTGCGCTTATGAAAGTCTCTTTAATTACTCTACACAATTACTACAGTTCTGCACTGAACAAATTCAAAATAACTAACAGGCATCAGTCAGAAATTGCAGAAACAACAGATAAGCAAGTCATGACAATATGTGGAGTTGATTTACACTTTGTATGGGCTGAATTCATGTCAACTTCCAGGAACACATGAACACGTAACAAAGGCTTGAAATTTAGCACCAGGTCTTAGTGTTACGGTCACAAGGACAAACTAGGTGCGTCTGTGTGTGCAGGCCAGGAAGATAAGGCCGACTCAGGTGGAACGGCGGCAGGGTACTTACAATAACATGTTCCTCGGAGAGGGTTGCCAAGGTAACGATTCTCTGAGTCACATCTGGAACGACACAGGGAAGGTGACACAGGTCGGCGAAGAGAGAGAAAGAAAAAACAAAGACATTACTAAGTGAAAGGGGTGAGATCTCACAGACATGTTGTGTGTCACATGGGGCTATGATGCAAAATCTGACACACACACACACACACACACACACACACACACACACACACACACACACACACACACACACACACACACACACACACACTTTAAGTCTAAAAACACATATCTTCAATAACAGCAGCCTAACGTTTTTCCCATTTTCTTGAACTGTGTCACTAAAAGCAGCATCTGAAGATAACGTTGTCTCTTCGATAACAGTGACGCTGTACGTGCTGGACTTCTAGTATCAAGGCTGATGATGTCTTGTTTTTTATTTAAATAAATGATTACAGGAGTTTCCAACAGCCCCAGAAACAAAAGGGTTCTTACACAACATTTTTACCACCTACTGAAGTAAATGCCATCAAAACAAATTATATTACTGTCATTAAAAATAAGTTTTTGGGTTCTTCAACGCCATTAAAAGTGCCAGGCTGATGTGGACCTGAAGTACTTAGCCCAGAGATGGGACAATGATCACCTGGCAGCACAGAACAAAAGCCAAGTCAAAAATTATTTTAAATGTGATGAGTTAAATCTAATCGTTATTATGAAGTCAAGGCTTTCAAGGAGTTATTAGAGCATGACGACTACAGATGTAATGCTGTGTGTCCATTTTATGTGACACTGAAAAACCTTAAAAATCAAAACAGGACATATATTGACACAGCAGAGCCTCTGTATTGTGGCCAGTTAGAAAAACACTGACTTATCAAATACATGTGCAGACCACACTTTACTAAATATGAAAAATAAATCACTCTGATCTCCACACACGCTTTCACAGCGTAAAAGGACGAGTGAGGAAACAAATAAGACAAATAAGGCTGGAGAGAGAAGAGGGAGAGCATAAAAGCAGGTATAGGAAATAAATGATGGAGCAAAACAGAGGAATAAGTGGATGAAAACAAGAGGGCAGGTAAGGTTTACAGCTAAAGTGTTTGTGAATTCTCTTGTAGAGCTGCAGCAGGTCACAGAGCAGCGATGGATACTGAATATTTCATTCTTCTATAAACTCTGGCCAAGGACGAGGCCCTAAAACCACAACGGCCTCACCAAGCTTTCATCTTCAAACAGGGGGGTGGAACAAAGAGACAAACAGAGCGCTGGTTCATGAGCGCTGGCATTTACTGAACAAACATCTTCAAATAGTTTAAGATTCCACCTAATAACTACACTGAGTAAGAATGAGCCCAAGGTTTGTCAGCAGCAGCGTCAGAGTAGCTGGTGCGTTAGGAGACTTGGGTCACAGTCATGTGCCAATAGAGACGGTTTATTTCAGTTTAGGGGAAAATGAAAGCCTGGAGAGAGACACTGCAGAAAAGTGAATAAATGCACTGCTGCAAAAACAAACGGGATTAGAAAAAAAGGTAGGCTGTCCTTCAGAAGTGGAGACGCGAGAGGGGATGAGAGCGGCTTATTAAGCAAACGCTTTGGGAAGCAGAGAGGGGACTTGGATGGAGCGCAGCTCCATCTCCAGAGAATCTGACTTTAAAAGCTTTGGAGTCGCTCCCACTCGACGGCCACAGAGGAGCACACTGACGACTAAGCCTATTTCAGCCCAAGAAGATTTATTATGATAAATGTGATGTCACAAATTGCCCAGGGCCCACTTTGAGGCCAAGCGTGATCCAAACCGCACTTCCATCAGACGGTTTCATCACTAAACAGTTTTTTACCCTTTGAACTCTGGCCACATTTCCACATTATTGTCACAGGATTCAGATGATGGACTCATGTGAGGGCCTGAACCTGCTCCCGCTGTCTGCTCTTAGTCTTAAAACCAAAACAGCTTGGCACCAGTGCCTGACACGCAACGTACTGGGACTGAAGGTCGGATCTGTGCATCAATACGTGGTGTAGGGTCATCAAAGCGTCCAGCTCCGTCCTGGGCTGTGCTCTGGACACGGTGCAGAAGGTGAGTGAGTGAGGCGTCCTGGCAAAGCTCTGGCCTCTCACCCACTGCAGGACGCTCTATCTGCTCTGGAGAGCAGCTTCAGAGGCAGACTGATCCACCCTCGTGTGCAGTTTCTGCTGTGGGGCTAATAAAGGCATTCGTGTGGACCCTGTTTAAGTTGTGACCCACATGGAGAACACGTGAACTCAGACAGTGCAATCAAAGGCCCGGTTCTTTCTCCTTTGAATACAGCCAGAGCAGAGCTCAGCAACGGCTAAGAAGAGGGGCTGGATGAGCTATTCTCTCTCTAGGGTGGTGCGGTGCTAAAGTCCTGGAAGCAGAGCTCCAACAAAATAGGGACAGACACTTAAGCAGCTTACATCAGCCTAATGGGGACGAGATGAGCGCCACACAGGAGGAGCGGCTCATTGCTCCAAACACACCGACTCGTCCACACAAGCAGGACACACGCGTGCAAAGAAGCAAATCAGGTGTTAAAGGTCACACTGACACTGGTCATCTGTGTGTAGTGTGTGTGTCATAATAGCAACAGGGTTTGGGGACGTTAACACTAAGACTACAGGTAATAATGTCACAAGTTGATTCTTGGAGTAACTGTGCCAACTGTGTATTTAAAAGAATTATTTAGCACAAATATTACAGACCTGACACCAAACACTTAAAGCAGTAAACCAGTAACAGCCACATGTCTGCATTTGTGACAATTGTTACAACATTAAAGTGCTGTGATGCAGTGAACTGTGACATAACAGTGTCCACAGACACTAAATACAAGCAACCAAACATCTCTCACTCAAAAAAGGTCCGGTTCTCATGAACTACACACATGTACGGTACACATACTAATGAACATAACAATAATAATGTTCTATGACATTTGTAACCAATTATTATGTCAAATATGCCAGTACTGTAAAAAAAATGCCAGATGCTTCGAAAACAAAGTGCACACACGCCCTCGTCCGCTAGATTTATAGATGCTGCAATTTAAAGTCTGTCTCCATGGTGCAATGCTCTGCCAAGCCATTTAGGATATTGTAGTGCTGCAGCAATCAAGTCTGGCGCAGTCAGAGGAAGCACACACACAAAGCGGCACGCTCATTAATACAATGCCTTCCCAGCTCCTTAGCCGCAGCCACAAACAGCTGGTGCAAGTTTGGAGGAGCAGCCAAAATGAGCCGCTCTAACTGACGGGATCACGCTGTGTCTGGGTCTTCACTTCACCGTCAGGCACACGAAGGCTTTGTGCTTTGGTTCCTTTGTTCAGACACCACCCTTTGTCTGACTGAATGCTCTGGTCAGTTACTGCATCTGTACTTTCATTCAGCACATTATTGAATGATGGTTTGGGTAAACTGGGCGTTTCATTTACTGACACGTAGCACAAGTGGCACATTGCAAGCAAACGCAGCACTCCTTTAATGATAATCTACTCACAGCTGACACTGGTCTCCCTTGATCCCCTTGGTGGAACAGAAGCACTTCCCTGTGTGTATGTGGCACACGTTGGCGTGGCTGTTACACTTGCACACTGCAGAGAAAAGACAAAGGGTGAAGGGGGAGAGGTTAGTTAGAAAACAACATGTGTCATGTGTCACCTGTGTCCAGGTTTGATTAGAGCAACGTTGAGACGTTTATTCTTGTTAATCGCGTCCTCACATAAAAGCAGCGTTGATGCAGCCGGATGAGTCACATGGAGCCAGGCCCATAAGTTAAAGAGCAGATCACCTCTGCACGGGACGGTGACGGCAGACAAATGTGTGCGAGCACGTCAGAGACCACTCCCCGTGTGTCCCTTTTAACTGCACTGACTTTGTTTCGTTCCTATTCTTTCCAGTTGGCACAGAGACAGACCCGGTCATGAAACAGCAGCGCGTTCGGGTCAAGGTAAAGCCGAGGCATTGACAGATAATGAGAGGAAAACAACCTCCTCCATTCCTTCACCGCCGCCGGGGAAAAGGCTCTCATTTGAAAGTTTACACAGAACAAGCAGGAGCCATAAATGCTGCTTTAAGTATTTACATTTTATAGAAGCCACACACAGGCAGAGAGAACAAAGCCAAGGTTGTGCAGCAGGACATTTAAATGTCACTGGGCTGAGAGTTGCATTGACATTCGTAAATGTGGAAAACAGAGATGTTGAAACTGGAGGCGTCACAATAGCAAAATACAATTTCAGCATATTATATGAAATTACATTGACCCATCACAAGAAAGAAAACCTTTTCAGGGATGCACCAACCTACAAGATCATGGCAGATAACAGAGTCTTAACAAAAAGTGGCTTTTAGACAAATCACAGGTGTGTTGTGGAGGCGCAGGTCACCCTGCTGTTCATATAATATTGATTTAGGAGGCAGCCAACAAAGGCAAACAAAGGGCATGACTAGGAGGAGAAATTCACATCAATGCACTTAAAGCCAAGGAGACACACACGCAAATGAACCAACAACCTGAGTAAGAGTTACCACAAGGAGCTGAAAACCACAATAAGGGCCGACCGCTCCGTTTCCTCCAACATGTTAACTTCACTACTCTCGTCGGTGCATTTGCATGTTGTGAATGTTTGTGAGTGTTTGTTTGTATGCAAATAGGTGAGTGTGGTTGCCAGCTCCATCATTTATTGTCTTCTAGAAAGTGTGTGTGTGTTTTACCCCCAATCAACACATTTATCTGAGATGTTCAGGTTATGACTCATCTGAAAACGCAATCAAAACGTACCTCAAGACATGGGTACACACTCTGGAACCATCTGTATTATTAGCTTTCAGAATATTATTTCCTCCTCAACTTGAACAGCCTTCTGTAAAACAAGCACTTGACTCATCCAAACAATGTGGGGACGTAGGATTCAAGTGCTAAGAGGACGTGAACTTAATCTGGTGAGAGACTGCAGCTGGATGTGAAAGGTGGAAGGAGCAGGAAAATCGAAGAGCGAAGTGGTGGAAATGGACAGAGGAGGCAGATCACGCGCCACGCATGCTGACAGCACAGAAACAAGCTGCAATAAAAGGAAACCTGGGCCCTTAGCAAAAAAGGCTGATTTGATATAAATCATATCCCATGACTCGTGCAAGCCCCCTGAAGAGAGCACAATTTCTCAGCCCAGTGCCTCCGCGTGTGCAACAACACAAAGGGCGCCCGTTGTCAGGACGCTTGAATGTGTGCAGCTTAAGAAGCAGCAACTGCGCGTTTGTCTTCCTGAGTGTCTGTGCGAGGCAGGAACCGACTAAACCTGGGCAATCGTCATGGAGCAACCTGTCAAACCTACAACATGTTTAGTTTAATAACTATTTGGCACTTTTAAGTGCTGTTTTTTATTACTAAACAAAATACAGGCCATTTTTACTACTAAAATAACTTTACTTTGTTTAGCACCAAACTTTAGTATTTTGCCCATGAGGCTAAAAAAACGCCCTTTTCATCTGGGTACTGCTGAACTCTACTGTCTTTGTGCTATGATCAGTCACAAGCATGGATGTGTTTTAATCATCATCATCATCATACCGTCAATGTCACCTCCCGCCTTTAGCTGACTCATTCGTCTGCGCTGCACAGGTCAGGGCAAAGCCTTACAGCTTTTAATGATGGACTGTGGGAGGTCAGCAAACGGGGCATGAGGAAACCGTGGAAGTCTCAGATACATGAGGACGCACATTTGCATACAAAGAGAAAAAAAGATTTTCATGCCTTAGTAACATCAAACACCAAAACGTTTTCCATCAGCAAAATGTGAACAGTGGATCTTTGAATAACTTTACTCTCCATCCGGTCCAGGTCCATTTTGGCTTGGACAATGTTTTATAGTAAGACCTGTCTCACATAACAATAAATGAGGAAGGTTGATTAAAAACACATTTTGTCAGTCTGAGCTGCAAGTCATAAAGGAAAGTGCACAGTGTGATAGAAAGCAGCTTATTCTAAACTAGACATGAGTCACAGCTGCAGAAAGACTTCAAAAACACTATTTGCACTGACTGGAGATCAAAAAGGATTCAAAGGCATTTAAAATCATATTTACAGAGCTGTTTGTATGTGTGTGGCTTCATCAGCATGTGGACCAGTCAGACGCCAGGAATAGCGCCGCCAGAGGGAAGATGAGTGGATAACGCAAAGAATGCTGGGTACTCGGAACTCTGCTACAGGGCTCCACAGGTACACACAACATACACAAGCCTGTTAAAGAGCATCAATATGCATGCGCACACACACACACACACACACACACACACACCAGCAGGTGAGAGTGGATTTGGCAGCGCTTGCACCGAGACGGCTCTGCAGGCAGCGTCTCTCCTCTGCTGCTAAAGCTCAACAACAGCTGGCTCCGTCTGATCCATCACACTCACTCCTGCTGTACTGCCTGTCTCAGGCTCTGGTTAATGCTGCTGGGTTGCCAGTCTCACGCAGAGACAGGACTCATCTCTATATGCGCCAGGTCTGAACACAAATTAACAAAGAACCTCTCCTGCAGCATCCTGCACATCACACCACCATCAACATGTCAGTGAGCTGTCCTGACAAGAGTCAGAGTCAGGGCTCATTTTTGTTTACATAACCTAAAGAAACGGGACCCTTAATGTGACACACTTCTCAATAACCATGTGAAAGAAAAAGACACATGCCCCACGTTTGAAACAATCATTCTGGACATAACGAATCTTTTAACGTTGCATTTTATTTATTCTGCCAGGACAGAGAATGAGGCACACTGTGTCACGTGTAGCCGCATGAAAACCGTGAACTCAGCTGAACCTGTAAAATATGATGAACCTTAGTGCCTCAAGACCCAAAGTTGACCTTTGACTCATGCAGTGTTTCAAAAGTACACGATTAGCATGACAGAGTCTTCACAGCCGGCCGAGTGAAGTAGTGGTGGGGGGAGACGGCGAGCTGCTGATGGGAATCATGCAAAATTTATGGAAGCAATAAAACTGTTCAGTGTGAGGTGCCGCTGGCAGAGGAGCATTATACGCTGAAGCACTGGGCAGCAAAAGATAACAAGCACAAGAAGAAATAATACAAGCTGAAGCCTTGCCTGGAAGTCAATTCAGAGGGCAGCACAGGAGCAGGCACCTCACCGAAGCCCAGCACCACCGCAGATATTTAATTTATGAAGGATTTTAGAAGAACTCGATACACTAAATCTAACATGCACAACAAAGCAGAGACTGTCAGAAATCCACCAAGTGATCAGGGAACACGTCCATTATACAGGTGATGTATGTAAACAACACAAGCACAAATGCAGACTCCAACTCTGCTATGTGCAGCTGTAAAACAGTCTGATATCACTGATGACTGCTGACTCAAAACCTAGCAAAACGTCACTGCCGTAACAAAACAGACAGAAAGGATGTGTTTCCTCTCTGTTTGAAAGTGTAGCATGTCAGCTGCAGCTCTAGTGGACAAGGTGAACACACACACACACACACACACACACACACACACACACACACACACACACACACACACACACACACACACACACACACACACACACACACACACACACACACGTCAAGGTTAGTTAATCATCTGTCACAGGAACCGGGGAACAGACAGACTCCCCTCTCCTCTGTCTGTCCTCCATCCCTTCCACGATTGTTTTTCTAGCCAAGGACAACCGTCCTCTTCCACCATTAGTGTCCTTGTATATTTAACTACAGGCTTTATGTCGCTCTCTCTCTCCGTCTGTAGTTGTTACTTCTTCTCTTTCACTATGCCCCCCCCCCCCCCCCCATAGACATCAGATTTCCCTACAAAGCTATGAGCCAAGGTCTTTTTCCCTCACTAGTTGTCCTGCTATCATTTTAGGAAACTATTCAGACACACATCATTGCCTCCCCGTCTTCTATCCTGAGGTAAATCTAGTAGCGCCTTTAATATAGGAAGATAGAGAGGATGATGACTGGATTGATGGGCAGATTAACAGAGAGGCGGATTTAAGATTTATTATAACTCGGTTTAGGCGTAGACAGAAAGAAAAGGAGAAGTGTAAAGGTGTGGAATGAATGAGAGCTGCAAATTTAGCCAAAAGACTTCAGAGGCAAGAAGCAGTGACTTGAATCTGTGTATAAACCTGCTTTATTTAAGCATAATAGGCAGAGAGAACAGGAGCAAGAAAGGACGATATGAAAAAGAATACAAAAAGAGAAGAATAAAAGACAAGGAGAGGGGACAAAAGGTCAGAATGAGAACAAGCAAGGCAGGAAGCCCAGAAAGATCAAGGTAGGCTAAGGTTAAAGAAATATAAAGAACATAAATAACGAAGGCATAAATAAAAAGACCAGTGAAAAAAAGAAAAGGAAGTCTGATGAGGTCACAGGAGTAAAAGAAATTAGACTAAATGTAAAGAAAGGAGACAGACAGAAAACAACATAGAAGGAAACACACAATGAAGGGCAGAAAGTACTGTATATGAACGTGACCATGGGATGTTCATGAGAGCACAGAAAAATCAGAAAAGACAGATGGGACAGAGAAATAATGCGAACAAAGCCAACGCGGAGCAGGAGAGTGCATCCGAGGCTGGCCTGTATGGAGGCGACGAGAGGCGTGTATCTATCAGCGCCCGGCCGCCAGGGACGCAGACAGCAGTCAGCCCAGGAAATAAGAAAATGATTAAGAGCGATTTAATGCGGCGCTGCCACCAAGCCAAAACGCACATCTGTCACAGCAACCCTCACTTACTGCTCCTTCATATATCTGGACCACACCCAGCCCACTGCGCCTTCGCATAGCCTGATGCCCCGGTTTCATGTGTTCTACTGATTATTCACACATGATGCAAAAGTGCTGGGAAACAAATATGGACACATCAAGCCTGTGTGCGTCCCTGTGACCCCCCCGTAAGACAACGACACAAAATGGAGGCGGAAGCGTGATTATGTTGCTGCTGCTGCTCCTACAATACTGTCCAGACTGGGCGTGCGGCGGCGCTCCAGTGCTCTGCTGGTCACCACATGATGCAGAGAGCTGAACCAGGCTCACAGCTTTTACACACTGCCACCATCAGCCTGTTTGGGTCTACTACACTGCTGACGCTGCTGAAGGCATAAACAAAAACACAACCATGAGAAAAAGAGAGAGATGGGACTCATTTTTGCAGAGACTGCACTAAAGAGTCGTGTGATGAGGAAGGCCTTTCTGTAAACACAAGGTAAAACCACTGTGACCTTTGCACCTACCATTACATTTGCCTCCATTGGTGGGATCGCCATAGTAACCGGGCACGCAGCTCTGGCAGTGCATCCCTGCCGTCAGGTTCCCGCAGCGCTCGCACACGCTGCCGTTCACACACCTGCTGTGGCCATTACACTGACACGCTGCAAACACAACAACAGTTATTACGCTGGATGCAGCAGGCTACAGTTAAGGTGAGAGGAGAATGGGCCAATAAACGCTGCGTGGTTTCACTGATGGATGTGTTGATTCAGCTTAATGTTAGTTGTGGAGCTGGTGCAGACTTACGAGTGGTCCTCACCTGGACATTGGATGAAGGCCCAGTTGTAGCCTTTATCAGCTGTACACAGACTCTGATCCAGAACCATGTCCTTGTCTCGCAGCCGGTCCTGGTCTCGGGGCCCGGCCCTGGGCTTCACAGGCCTCAGAGGGCCTCTGTAGGAGCCCTCCATGCAGACGCCCCTACCTGTGTCACTGGGGTCCCCACACCAGCCACACTCTGCCCTGTCCAGACACTCGGCACATGTTCTCAGACCTGAACAGTCCTGAGCTGGAGGCCGAAGGGGAGAGAACAAAAGCAAAGGGGATAGAACAGCAGCTGAAGCAAGGCTTCTCATCTTCACAAATGCAAATAAAACACATGACACAGAACAAACAGAGACATCTGCCTTAAATAATGAATTGTTCGCGGCATGGCATCGAGACACAGAGTCTTTACTGACACTTTACTGTCCTGTCAGACTGGGAAGTGTCACAGCATCATATGATCACAAGTATTTGTGATGCAATACCAGGACACTTTTCAATGCTGTTAAAAGATTTGATGAAACACTTTGTTATGGAAGTTGGCACCAAAGAAGGAGTGTTAAGAAAATAAAAATATCATGCTAAACTATTGTGTTAAGCCCGTTCATGGCAGACAATGCTTTATTCTTACTCAACAGCCCTATGAGCCGTATATTTATGGAGATAGTTATGTCTTCTACACTCATTAATGTACTTTGTAAATGTTGAGTCAAAGAAAGGTGAAACGAAAAAATGCAAAGGAATGTACTTTTTTCGAAACCATTCCACTTGAGAAAAACATTTGTATTCACAAAGTGGATGTGACATTCAAAAACACTTTTTGCAAACTAAAAGATGCTTGTTTATGATATTGTATTTAAGAGGAAACCGAAATTTTCAAACTGGAAGCCAGTCTGTCCACTGGAAGAAGTGGTCCCATTCAGGGTTCGCTGGAAGCCATGAGTGAAGTTTTGCTCTCGTTGCTATAACGTGAGGCCGTGAACGCCTCGGTGAGACCCGTGTGTACGTTAGCTTGAGACAAGCGATGTGAGGTGTGTTAGAGCCCAGACACTATTCAAAATGCAGCGTCTGGTCAAATTTGCATTTCCTCCAGAAGTTTCTTCCCTTTTGAACAGGAGCTATTTCCATAAACCACAGATGTTCTAGCTGAACCTGTATCTGTGCTCCAGCTAGCTAGCTCTGCTTGAAAGACACCCCTTGTCCTCTGTGTGTGTTTGCAAGCTTCCTGTTGCATTATTCAAGTGTAGCGATGCCGATTCATTCATGCTCTCCCCCTTTTTATAATTACAAACTTCTGCTCTCGCTTCCCTTTATCTCTTCTCCACCAAAATGTATCCTCCTCTTCTGAAACAATTTTTCCATTTCCATTCACGAAGCCATTCTTGCTCCTGATCCTCCTCATCCAGTGCTGCCTTGGTCACTAGTGTCCTTTCCTCCCATTTAGATTTTATATTGGGCAAAAATTACATTTCAAAGGATGCAAATCTTCTTCTGCCTCATCGCCTCTACTATTCTCTGCTTCCTACTTTCCCCTATTTTGTCCTATTTCTTTAACAACTCAGTGGTTCTCCACAACAGTCAACTGTTTAAAGAGGTGCTTCAACAGAATATTATTAATCTACCACTCAGTGGGGTTTCCTCTGCCAGAGAAGCCTGCATTTTTATTCCCAAGGGCAGATGTAAAAATCCAATAATACACCATAGCCCGTTTATCATTTCAAAACAAGATACAAATTCAACTTCGCTTCTGTTGTGTGCCATCCTACCCATCTGCAGCCACGTGGTCCAGCTCCAGCTCAGGCTAGTTCATCACCTGCCCACGGCCTTTGTTTCCCTCGAACCGAAGCTTATTACCAAGTTGTTTGACGGTTCTCCTCACTTTGCCGTAAAATCCCTGTTGACCTGACTGTCAGCTGGGAAAAGCAGCAGCTTTTTTTGAGTCAAAGAACATTGTGGAAACTTGAGTCATAATTATAAATGTACATGTCATGATGATTTTCTACATCAATAGGACATTTTCAGAATGTAGATTTATTTTGAGAGGAATGAAAAGCTGCAGTTAAAGTAAATCTATCAATTCACTCTTAAACTGTCAAACCATAAGAAAATCGGTTGTAGAAATCATAATAGGTCACTTCAGATGGACTTGTTTTACTTCACCGTCTCTTTTCACCTGTACAGTCACTTTGCAATAGTTGGAGCACATCCACAGTCAAGAAGTGGCTCATTAGTGACAGAAAGATGAATCAACAATGAACAATGAAACGTGATGGCTTTGTAATAAAAAATGATTCATAAACATTGTTACTTCAGAAAACTGGAGGCCTATTACACAATAAAACAAAAGGCTAGAAAAACTCTAATTCATCCGAGTTTGACATGGGCATTTTTCACTCCACATGGGGTTCACATCTGGTTATACTCCTCACAACCATTCCCATCGCGGTGATGAAACAATGGCATTGCTCTTTCCAGAGAGAAATATTGGTCTCGGCTTAAAACATCACTGTGACGCACGCTCATTTCCCTGATCGCACGTTGCAGCGTGGCGTTGCTGTTCCTGAACACACAACAAATGGATTTCATTACAGTATCAACAAGCAAACTACATGCCACCGATACGATGCAACCGGCCCTAATTGACATTTAAGCACTTCATACAAAAATAATGAGAGAAATAGACCCCTTATAAGAGAGGCCAAAAGTTTAGATGCTCAGGTTCTGATTAGGTGTTCACCTGTTACAGTCTCCATAAGTGTTGTAACGGCAGCACATTTCAGTCTGAACCCAAAATATCCGCTCAAGAGGTCAAAACAAATTCATGGTCATTGAGTCTTAAGACATGCAGCTTTAAAAAAAATAAATACATAAAGTTAGCATTATTTTAAGGTGAGCCACACAACAGGATCGTGAGGTTGGGATGATTCCATTTGCTATTAGTGCATTAGGTACGAGAACATTACTCTTGGAAAGCTTTGAGGATTTGGATGAACTTTACGTGAACTAGAATTAATGGAAGTGATATGACTAATAACTAGATCGAGTCCAAAAGGATATCAATCAGTCACAGCAAACGTTCACAAGTCACGTCGCCCGTCAGAGACGGAGAACGTGAACAAGAAACATTAAGCACAGCATTTCTATAACCTTGGCTGCTTCAGCTGATAGAAGAGAAACGGCACACAGTTACTGTTTGTGCTACTTTTAAAAACAGAACATACCGCTCAGCTGAAAATAAGCATTCGTTCTTTGACAGAAATAACCTGGAGGATATATATCTAAACACGAAAAACTGACAAAAGTTCTGAAGAACTTATTTTGCAGCAAAGGAAACGATTGCTGGTTCCTACTGGGGGAAATTTTCATCTTATCAAAAACCCTTTCTGCACAATCATCTCAGTGGCAAATTCTATTCAGTGAACTGGTTGTGATACTTGTCCCAGGAGAGCATGTATCATCTGGCTACATGTAGAATAATCCATTTGCTCCTACAGTAGATGACAGTGAGCACTGCTCTAGCCAGCAGCATACAGATCCACCAGCCTCCATACATAATACATCAAGAGTAAGAGCCATAAGCTGCCTTCTCCTTCGCTTTGCTCCTAGCTGGG
>NC_040895.2:18278815-18319130 GCF_900634795.4 Betta splendens
CATTGCTTTTCTCCCATCAAAGTCGTTTTAGGAGCTCACATTCCTCCCGCTTTCTCCATAGGAAGCAGCAGTCGGCCGAGCAGGTTGAGACAGGCTGGAGGCAGACATACGCGTGAACACTCAGGCCCCAGTAGCTCTTACTGGACGTGGATCTACAGTAAAACCTTCAAACTAAAGAAGCTTTATAGAAAAACTGTAATATTAAGTAGCGAGATGGAGACGGAGGACGAGCAGGTGCTGCTCCAGACATCAGGGCATCAAAGCAGAAAAAATGCTCCATCCCCATCAAACACAGCAACCTGGATCTCAGTCTGCTCTATTTGACGGATGGATTTAGTTTGAAGAGCGGATCAAAGCCGCGGCGGCTGAGGTGACGTCATTTCCTGTTGTCATCTCTGAGCAGGAGCGGCGCCCCTCAGTCATCTGGCTCCCATGCTGCCACTACACACACAAACACAAACGCAGCAGTGGTGTGTTTGTGTTTAGACCACGTGAGGGACAGGTCGGCTGTCACGGTGCAGGGTTGCCGTGACGACGTAATGGAAAAAGGAGACGCAGGAAACGCTCCGAGCTCCAGTTAAAGCTCAGGATCAGCTGCAAATGCAGCGGTTCTGGTGCTGATGTGGAGTCGAGCGGCAACAAGTCACGTAGAACGGCTTCTGACTGAGCGGACGTCCTCACGCGTGTGTTGGTGTCAAAGGTCCTGACCGGTTCTCTGGTTCCTGCCTCTGCATTTGGAGGAGAGGCCACAGAGCGATGCTGACTCACACGAGGCCGTGTCCTCTCAGGACGCTCCAGCTTTGTTGAACCAAAGGAGGAACAGGAGAGGCCTGTAACCTGAAGGTGAATGTTGTGCGTTTCATCTCAACAAACCTGTGCTGTTATCAGCTTCACCGGATCAAAAACTAATATATAGACAAAGTATTGTAACAAATGGTTTGTGAAGAAACAAAGCTTAAAGAAAACTGATTCAATTATTCGGTAATAAAAGATGATGATAATGATGTCGACGCTGCTCTGAAACAGATTATTAGCAGCTGACGACGCGTCTCATCCTGCAAGAAACAAACAACACGTCTTCACATAAATAAATATCATTCCATTAGTTCTTCTGAACACCTGCAGCCACTTAATATCGAATTTGCCTTCAGCGAGGTGATGTGTAATAGGAAGATTAGCGTCAGCCGCCATTTAAATTCAATCATAAATGCATTACATTCATGGCTTATTTTTCTGCCTTGCTGCAGGCGTCCAATTCAGATTTAATGTGTTGGGAGTCGCCGGGAGGTGAGTTATACAAACAGGAGGCCAGGGGGTCGTCTGTTTAACTCTTCGTCTGGGGAAATGCAGAACAAGCGCCCCTCTTTGCTGCGCACCATGAGGCCTTTTAGCAAGGCACAGCACAAGGCCGCGGTTGTTGCTCGGAGCCGAGGGAAGAACGTGCTGGAGTTCTCAATTTCTGAAAAATAAAAGCAAACCAGTGGCTGAAAAGAGAAGAAACATGACGTTACCAGTGGAAAAACTACAAGATCTGAATTGATCTGGTTTGAGCTCGAAGCCAGTGAAGCTCAGATGATCAGCATGAAGACGTGTGGCTCCTCCTGAAGCAGCAGCGACTCGCTGGTGACTTCACCCGTGGGCTCCTTTTCTTGGGTTCTAGCTCCAGGTCGTCTTCTGAAAGCTTGTTTCCTCCAGTGCTCCAGCTGTCGACTGATGGCTTCACTGCTAGAATTAGCGGCGGGTTTCCTTCTTAGTAGATGAGCAGGAAGCGGGTTGGACTCTGGCTTCTGTCTGCAGGCTCTTTCACTCTGCTGCTCGTCTTCATAGCAGTCCCTGCTGAACGGCCTCACGCTGCTCAGGCCCAGTCAGGGATGAACAGGACACAGTGCAGTAATTACACCTGGAGAGTCAGGTCACATCAAGTCCGACTTTGCATTTAAAAATATGAGTAAAGTCTGACTCATCAGCTTCTTTTAATCAGTGCCGTCAGAGAAATGCATGATGGGACAAAACAAAAGAAAGTGCAGCAGGTTGTAAGAAGCTCCGGCTGAGGAGACGTGTTGATGTTTCTGCAGCGCTCAACCATCACTCTGTTTGAGTCGCTAACACCACGGCTCCCTGCTGTGTCTGCCTCCACCTCTGCAGAGACCTGAAGCTGGACAACATCCTGCTGGACGCCGAGGGCCACTGTAAGCTGGCAGACTTTGGCATGTGCAAGGAGGGAATCCTGGACGGCGCCACCACCACCACCTTCTGCGGGACCCCCGACTACATCGCCCCCGAGGTGAGCGGACGCCGCCGGACCCGGACCCAGCCGGACCCGGCCGGACTCGGCTGGACCCGGACCCAGCTGGACCCGGACCCAGCTGGACCCGGACCCAGCTGGACCCGGCCTGACCCAGCTGGACCCGGACCCAGCTGGACTTAGCCGGACCCGGACCCAGCTGGACCCGGACCCAGCCGGACCCGGCTGGACCCGGACCCAGCTGGACCCGGCCTGACCCAGCTGGACCCGGACCCAGCCGGACCCGGCTGGACCCGGACAGCCGGACCCGGCTGGACCCGGACCCGTTAAAACCTGTTGTCCCCAGATCCTCAGGTATCGGTTACTACGGCCCGTCCGTGGACTGGTGGGCGCTGGGGGTGCTGATGTACGAGATGATGGCCGGACAGCCGCCGTTTGAAGCCGACAACGAGGACGACCTCTTTGAGTCCATCCTGCACGACGACGTGCTGTACCCTGTGTGGCTCAGCAAGGAGGCCGTGTCCATCCTCAGAGCAGTGAGTGTGTGCGTGCGTGTGTCTGTGTGTGCGTGTGTGTGTGTGTGTGTGTGTGTGTGTGTGTGTGTGTGTGTGTGTCTTGTGTGTGTGGGTTGTGGGGGCGTTGTGGTGTGTGTGCGTTGTGTGTGTGGTGTGTGTGTGTGGTGGTGTGTGTGTGTGGTGTGTGTGTCGTTGTGTGGTGCGTGGTGAGATTGATGTGTGTCGCTGTGTGGTCTGCGTGGTGTGTGTCTGTGTGTGTGTGTGGTGTGTGCGTGTGTCTGTAGTGGTGTGTCGTGAGGGGGTCTGTGTGTGTCTGTGTGTGTGTGTGTGTGTGTGTGTGTGTGTGTGTGTGTGTCTGTGTGTGTGCGTGTGTCTGTGTGCGTGTGTGCGTGTGTCTGTGTGTGTGCGTGCGTGTCTGCTGGTTTATTTGTCCGTCCCTTTTTCCATCACAACGCTGCGTTCAGCTTGGCGTCGGCGCCCTGTGGGAACGCGCTGTTGTTGTTGGCCGCGTCTTGGACTCTGACTCCGCTGATTGGTCGTATCTACCGCTGAAGGACTTCACGTCACCAGATAAAGCTCAGCTCACGCTCATCGCTCCAGTTGCAGCATTTGAGAAGATCTCCACAATAATAATGAGTGCAGAAGATGTGTTCTGTTTTTGAGCAGCCGCTGCCAAATATTAATTAATATTAAAAAACACATAAAACAAACACAAACAGGAAATGAAACCCTGCTCGTGCTCGTTAACGAATCATTGTGTTATTCTGCGGTTTTGACTCATCGTGACGGACTCTGGCTGCTGTTGTTGCTGATTCGCCTGATTCCTCCCTCATTGAAGAACTGGAGGACGTTGTGTTTTGGGGTCAAATACATACGTTGCCGTCTTGTTTCTGGCCTCATGAACAGAGAACTCACCTTCATGTTCATCCTCGTGCTCCTCCCTGACTCCTATTTCTCCTTGTCTTCTCAGTTCATGACTAAGAGTCCCAGCAAGCGTCTGGGCTGTGTGTTGGCTCAGGGTTTGGAGGAAGCCATTAAGCTCCACGCCTTTTTCAGAGAGATCGACTGGACGCTGCTGGAGCAGAAGAAGATCAGACCGCCTTTCAAGCCGCGCATTGTGAGTTCACAGCTTCTCGTCTCCGTCCGGGTCCTGGTGGAACCTGAGCTAATGTGGAACCTCTTGCTGTTTGTTTTGCAGAAAACCAAGAGGGACGTTAATAACTTCGACCAGGACTTTACTCGTGAAGAACCCGTCCTGACGCCGGTGGAGGACAACATCGTTAAGCAGATCAACCAGGAGGAGTTCAAGGGGTTCTCGTACTTCGGCAACGAGGACTAGCTCCAAGCCACAACATCTAGAAACACCTTTAGTCAAAGGACTGAGACGTCCAGAACCTGAGCACGCCTGGACCCAGCCTGGACCCAGCCTGGACCCAGCCTGGACCCAGCCCGGAACCATCCCGAACCCATCCTGGACCCATCCTGTTTGTCCAGTTGTGCGCTTCCTTCCATATGTAGCTTCACCGCATGCTCGAGCAGGTGAAAGCCTTCCTTCAGCAGGTCCAGGTGGATTTCAGGCGCGGTGTGTGAGCATCTGCCGGAGTGTGAGTGTCACTACTCATTTCGTGTGTCTGTCTGTGTTTAAGGAAGGTTTTCTGAACGCGTCTGAAGGCAAAGGAGCCAGTGAATCCATGAACGTGTGAAAGAAACTCTGTACTGATGAGTTGGTGTCGTGAGGATTCTGCCTGTTTGTCTGTTGGTGCTTGAACACTCCCTTTGGTTCAAAACCAAACGGTACCACGAGCGTCAGGAACCTGAGTCCTGACACTGACATGATGCTGCAACGAGGTCAGATAATGAGCAGCTTCCAGTTGATTCTCCTTCAGTGTCGTGACGTACGGATCCTGTCGTCGTGGAGATCAGTCGTCACCTCATTCTGAATGTATTCGCGTCTTCGTTGTGTTTTAGTTGTTATTTAAAGCCGTGGGCTGTTGTTTCTACCGGATCTGGTTCTCGCTGGCTCTTCTTTTGATGGATTGCAGATGCAGCAGAACTCGCCTGCTTGGAAGCTGCTTTAATTCAAACCCTGCTTCTCTGTGGGCAGAGGTGAAATAAGCTTTAACAAAGTGACCAGGTCTCAGAGGAAACAGGTCGGGTTTTTCTTCAGAGTGAATCCAAAGATCTTCATGTGCAATAGTGCGGAGGTCTGAGTGGAGCTGTGGCCTGTGTCCGTCCTCTGCTTCCTTCCTTCCTTCCTTCCTTCCTTCCTTCCTTCCTTCCTTCCTTCCTTCCTTCCTTCCCTCGTCTACTGACATGTTCAAGTACAAAGTGGTCGACTGAGTCATTCCACAGAGAGTCCGTTTGGTCAGTACCGACCCGTTTCCCTCCTCGTGTGCAGGTGTGAGTACGTTCAGACAAACTTGTTTGAACAAACACCAGATTCACCAAAAAAAGAGACGGACGCATTTAACTAAAGATGAACAATGACGACTAGAAAAGACACATGAAGGTAGCAGAAGTCTAAATGTAGTTGTAATGAAGAGTCTATTTAGGACGACTCTTGTGCAGCTTTAACCTGTGTGTAACTTGTAATAGAAGCCGTTTGTGGCTGGTTTCAGTTTCCTCCTGTCTTGAGGAGAGTGTGACGTCAGCGTCTCCACCTCCTGCTGAGCCGCGGCCCAAAGCGCTGAGCGGCCGTGACCGTAAACGCGGGTCCGGCTGCCGGCTCCGCTTCTGGTTTCATACCTGAACCATCTCACTGTCTCAGCTGAGCGTGACGGAGCGTCAAAAGTGGCCCAACCTGAAGGGACCAGCAGGCAAACAGACTGGTCCTGGACCAGTACAGCACCAACAGAACCAACACAGGGTTCCGACCGGATCGCCTCCTCCCACTCTTTGCTCCTTCACTCGTGTTTGTTGCAGTGGAGAACAGTCTTTGTGCTGACTCCAGTCGGTTGTACTGAAACCCTGGTGGGAAGCGTTCGAGGGCGCGTGACTGTTTTACTTTTTACTCTACTCGTGTCCGGCCCGCGCTTTGTTCCGTTGCGTGTCCAGGCCGTTTCTCTGTGTTCATGACTTTTTTTGCCAAATGTACTGTACTTTAAAATCATGTGAAAGTGTATTTTAATTTTTGAAATGAATTAAATATCATGTCAACAAGGTTTCTCTATGTTTGGTGCATTATTCCTCGTCACTGCTTTGACTGTCATTAATGTGTGATGACCATTTAAAATGTTTGGGCTCAAACATTCATCCATCAATGGAGGAAAGCAGCACATCAGTACTTTCTTCCTTTCGTGTCCATGGTTTTTCTGCTCTGCTGTGTGAGGTGGACATGAAAAAACTCAGCAGCTCCCGTGTGTCTGTAAAATGCGGTGCGACCTGCTACCGGCATCATGGATGAGGAACCGACGGCTCAGAGGCCTCGTGGAAACGCCGTGACGCAGGCCCGCCTTTGTTTTTGTGCCTGTGGATGATGTGAAGTCTCACCCGTGTTGCTCAACACACCACTGTTTATTGTCGTAACCAAGACGATAAATGTCTTTATCGCTAACAAAGCCGTTGTTCTCGCACAAACCTTCTTTCACTGAACTCAACCGGGCTGTTTTTGTTCCTCGAGTGGGGCCCACCGCCCAACAGGAGGAACGTCTGTTTTACTTATGGTGAGGGTTGAAATAAGGCACTGATAATAAATAAAAGTAAAGACACGTATTGTTCAGATGTGGCTAAAACGGTGTTCACAGGCACTTTCACACAAACTGTATATGTCCCTTAAAATCATGAACAGGGCCGAAAAATATTGATGAGCTAACAGTGGACTCAAGCAGAATATTTATTTATATTTTAACATATTTTTATCTTGTATCTGAGAGGAATGTCCAGAAGGCCTCATCGCCCCAGTTTGACTCCTGTAGGGTTTCATCCACTGCTGCTTGGACGGTTCCAGTAGCAGACATTTCAAACAAGCCAAGAGTTCACTCATAAAGTTTAATGTATTTCTAAATGCATAAAACTACTTACGCAATCTACCGTTCATTCATCATTGAGTCAATATTCAAGCAAAATTGCTTCTAGTTTCTCATCTTAAGGATTTGATCTTTTCTTGATTTCTTGATTATTGAAGGTTGAGTGAATAGATAGAAAAGGACAAAGTGCCCTCAGGCTGTTTGTGAGGGAGGCGCATCCTCTTCATAATCACATTATGCACATTCATCTTGGCGGATTAGCGTTATGAGCGCGTTTATGCTCTGCTCACACCTGTTGCAGCTCAGGGACAAACAGGTAGCGGCGGAGAGCGAGGGGGCGGGGCCTGTCAGCTGGGGGGCGTCGCCGGGCCGCGGTTTCGTCCAATCAGCGGAGGAGTGGGCCAGCGGCTGACACGGTGCCAGCTGAGCCGCGGGTCAGAGACCGAGCGGCTTCGGCAGTTTTCAGATCAGCCAGCGAGCGAAAGTTGGAGAAGCGGAGGCGGCAGCAGATGTGCGCTCGGCACCAGCCTGGGGGACGTCACACCGGGTCACAGGCTGTACAATCCTCGGCAGTGTTCTGAGACTGTACGGTCCCGACCCCGCTCCGACCTCGGACCCTGAAGTTGCCGCCGGACTGGTTTTCTTTGATGACATGATCCGTCAGAGCTCCGCTCCGAAGCCGTGACTTCCACGGAACCTGCAGCTTTTGGTTTTTAACCGGTTGTGACTCTAAACTTGGACGTAACGCGCGCCCGTGGTGGAATTACAGCGCTGAGATTGTGCGTAAAAGGAGACAAGGCGCGAGATGATGAGCGCAGAGAAGGACAGAAAGAGGTAAGACGCGTGTCCGCGGCGGCCGCTCGCTCAGTGCGCGCGCGGACCTGTTGCTCCGGGCGAACGCTGCACGCGGTGGTCGTTCACCGTGAGATGTGACGGGCACGAGACCAGTGCGTCAAAACTGCGCAGAACAGAGGTTTGAGCCGTTTGCTTGTTTTAAACACATACGTGCTCAGGACCTGTTTCCTTCACGCTGTGCGTAAAACTAGTGGCTTTTGTTGGTTTCTTTCGGGAAGCTCGTTTTCTATAGAAACGACGGATGTCATTATGAGCTTTGTCACATACACGACCTGAGTAACAGCTGGAAGTGTCAGTCATTTGAGCTGAATCCAGATGTGTCTGAACCTCCTGCTTCACGTTTGCTTCGCATTCGTTGTGACCTTTGGTCCTGACCTGATGATTGTCCAGCTGATGCTCCTCAACCTGCTCCGTCAGCAGCTTCTCAAACACCTTTTACAGAATTTAATTCTCCTCTGAACTCGAGTGTTTCCTGTTGAGGTCACAGTTGTACAGCGCCTCCATGGTTCCAGTCACATCAGAGCAGGATGTTTCATGGTGAACGCTGTGTTTAAGGCACTCCGCTCCTCTGAGCAGAGCGGAGGCCGTCGTAACTGGAGGACAGCGTGGAGTCCAGCAGCGCTGCCTTCAGGGTCCCACCACCACAGACGCCTTCAGGGTCCCACCACCACAGACACAGACGCCTTCAGGGTCCCACCACCACAGACCCCTTCAGGGTCCCACCACCACAGACGCCTTCAGGGTCCCACCACCACAGACACAGATGCCTTCAGGGTCCCACCACCACAGACACAGATGCCTTCAGGGTCCCACCACCACAGACACAGACGCCTTCAGGGTCCCACCACCACAGACGCCTTCAGGGTCCCACCACCACAGACGCCTTCAGGGTCCCACCACCACAGACCCCTTCAGGGTCCCACCACCACAGACACAGACCCCTTCAGGGTCCCACCACCACAGACGCCTTCAGGGTCCCACCACCACAGACCCCTTCAGGGTCCCACCACCACAGACACAGGTGCCTTCAGGGTCCCACCACCACAGACGCCTTCAGGGTCCCACCACCACAGACGCCTTCAGGGTCCCACCACCACAGACCCCTTCAGGGTCCCACCACCACAGACACAGATGCCTTCAGGGTCCCACCACCACAGACGCCTTCAGGCTCCCACCACCACAGACCCCTTCAGGGTCCCACCACCACAGACACAGACGCCTTCAGGGTCCCACCACCACAGACGCCTTCAGGGTCCCACCACCACAGACACAGACGCCTTCAGGGTCCCACCACCACAGACACAGATGCCTTCAGGGTCCCACCACCACAGACGCCTTCAGGCTCCCACCACCACAGACACAGACCCCTTCAGGGTCCCACCACCACAGACCCCTTCAGGCTCCCACCACCACAGACACAGACCCCTTCAGGGTCCCACCACCACAGACGCCTTCAGGGTCCCACCACCACAGACACAGACCCCTTCAGGGTCCCACCACCACAGACCCCTTCAGGGTCCCACCACCACAGACCCCTTCAGGCTCCCACCACCACAGACGCCTTCAGGCTCCCACCACCACAGACACAGACCCCTTCAGGGTCCCACCACCACAGACCCCTTCAGGCTCCCACCACCACAGACACAGACCCCTTCAGGGTCCCACCACCACAGACGCCTTCAGGGTCCCACCACCACAGACACAGACCCCTTCAGGCTCCCACCACCACAGACCCCTTCAGGGTCCCGTCACATCCGTCTGAGGCTGTGACTCGGGTTTCCTTCTGTCCCACAGTAGCACTTGGAGGCCGCAGCTGCCTGGAAGTCGTTATAGCGCTGATAAGTCATGTGATTTATGGCCGCTGTCTAAGCCGTCAATTAAATGTGATGCGTTGACGCAAATTTTTTTTTTTATCAGACTGATGTTGATCTGAAATCGTATTACTTTGGTCTGTTTCGCTTGTGGAGGCGAAAATAATGCAAACACTGAACCTATAAAACCCATCTCTGACTGTATTAAAGCTTAATGCATCTGTATCCGCATATTAGACTAAAACCACTCACTTCGTGAACTACACTACGGAGGAATTTCAGTAAATGTCAACATAATATGTTTTAAATACAGCTTGTAGTAGTTGGTGCCCGAGTTTGGGGTTGAGAGCGTCTTCTCTGAGGCGCTTTGCTGTTTGTCTGAACTTTCTGCCACGCCCTACAAATGCTGCTGTCACAGCGCAGGAGTTTACGATGCCCCTGAACTGAACATCATGGCGTTAATGTTTTCCTAAACGATGTGTCAGTGTTCACTTCATCAGTTTATACTAAGCCACGCTCGTCTGCCACCCAACAGGTTTCATGTCGCCCGCGTCTCCATCAAAGCAAAAGAAAACATCACATGTGATGATCATTGGATTCAAGCACAACAACTCAGAGCGACAGCTGAATGCAAACTCAAAGCAGCGTTTGCCTCCGTCACGAGACCTCGGAGCCGCCGGCTGCTGGTTCTGGTGCAGGTTCACTTCATGCAAAACCCAGGAAACCTCACGTTTCTGCCTCTGACCACATGAAACACTTCTACGGTTGCATCGTGTTTGAGAACCTGAAAGCAGCGAGCGGATCTCTGCTCACGTCTGCACGGCTGGAAACAGCGCTCCGAGGTCGGAGTCCGGCCCGCTGTGGCACCGGTACTGGTTACGGTCTGATCCTCTTCATGTGTTTCTGCCTTTACATCACAGTGTGTGTGTCACAGGATCCAAATATAGACGCATGCCTTTACATGTGTAGGAGCTGCAGTTTGCGCCAGAACCTGAACCCAGTATCAAACTCGTGGCAGCTAAATATAAAGCTGCGTGTGTTTCGCTGACCTTTGAACCCGAGGAGCCTTGAACTCTGTCCTGTCACTGTGATTAGCATTGTTCTTCACGTGATACCATCAGCCTCCTGAGTGTGTGGTCATGTGATGGACAGTGAAGACTCAAACCTCCGCTCGGGGTTGAAAGTGCTCGTTCACCGCGTCTTCATGTCGTCTGTGCACATGTGACCTCTAGTCGTGTACATTCTGCAGCGTTGTCACTTTGAAAACTCAGTTTGTATTCGAACCTTTGGAAAGAATTCAGTCGACTGGAGGTTGGAATCTGTGTTTGAAGCACGTGTTCATCTCCTGACGTGGTCCTGATGAGTGAGACAGCAGAGTGGGAGTGGGAGACAGGAAGTGTCTGAACAGAGGGGACGCACGCGAAGGGGGATCCAGAGAGCCGTCCAGGCAGCGGTTCTGGTGGTCCACTTCACTAGTACGATACTACGGCCCGGGTACACGAAGTACAGGAACCTAAGGTACAAGGGCCGGAAGTACACGGGCCTGAAGTACACGGGCCTGAAGTACAGGAACCCAAGGTACACAGGCCTGAAGTACAGGAACCCAAGGTACACAGGCCTGAAGTACAGGAACCCGAAGTACACGGGCCGGAAGTACACGGGCCGGAAGTACACATGCCTGAAGTACACGGGCCCAAACTATAGAACCTTGATTCTCTGGAGAAAAGAATAAGTGGGTGAAACCATTCTTTATCTCTGAAGATCAAATGTTGAGGCTTTGTCACGTGTTGCCAGGTTGAAACCCGACATTCTTGTTTTCAAGCAAAGGTTGAATCTTTAGGACCTCACTTTTCTTGTACGTCTATGTGTAACATTCAGGATGTTTCTACTGGATCTGCATTACGTTCAAAGCTCTGTCCTCGATCACAGCAAATCTGTGAAGTGAAGCAGCGCAGATGTTGAACCTGTGTTCGGACGCGTCATCGCTGCTGCAGCGAAGCCCAGGCGCTCGACGTGGTCCTGTTCAGCTCTGCTGCAGCTCACTGGTGCTTTTCGTTCCTGTCGACTCAGATGCCATTAAGCAAACGGCAGCCTTTTATCAGTAGCAGCATAAAAAGCCACTTCAGCTGCTTTGTGTCTGAGCCTCCGCTGTTTGTGTTAGAGGAAGATAAAGACAGAAGCTCAGGCAGACAATAGAACCGGAAAAGAGAGGGAGCTGCTTGAGGAGCAACGGTCGCTGGAGGGAGACGGGCGGACTTTGACTCATGAAGCGCGGTCAGTGAGTGACGGAGCTGCAGACGCAGCTTCTAGTTCTGTTCCTGTTGGGGCTCATTGTGTCCTGCTGCAGGAGGACGGTGAAGGCGTGCATGCGGTTTCAGACGGTCCATGAACACATCACAGCAGAGGAGCAAATGAGGAGCGACACACGGAAACAAAACTAAACTTATTTTATAGGTTCAACTTCTCGGCCCCTCGGCTCCTGAGGGAGGGGCCGGGGGCCCTTAGACTCCTGAGGGAGGGGCCGGGGCCCTTAGACTCCTGAGGGAGGGGCCGGGGGCCCTTAGACTCCTGAGGGAGGGGCCGGGGCCGATCAGCTGCTCTGAGACCCTCCAGCCGCTGACGCTGAGGAAACGGCAGTGGAGGCGAGGAGCATCGTTCCATTGTTATTTTTATCTCTCATCTTCTCAAGCGCCCACTCGTCCTCCTCTTGCTGCTTTCCGTTCGGTTTCTTCATGTGTCTGCAGGTTCGTGTGATATTTGCGGGTGTTCTTCGGTACCAGCTGGGCCGTGTGGGTTTTCTCCCTGCTTTGGGTCATTTGACCAGACCTGAGTGTCCTCCTCGCTCCACTCCTGCAGAACTCTGTCTGCTGCCATTTCCTTTTTCCCGTCCGCCCGTCCGCAGGCTTCCTGTCCCTCTCCTGTCAAAATGGCCGCTGCTCTGTGATCCACTGTGTCCCCTGGCCGCGCTCAGGTCCTTCCAGGTTGACCGCGAACGTCTCGGGTCTCAGATGATCTCAGGTGATGCTCCGCTGGGAGCAGCTGAAGGTTCACACGTGAAGGAAACGTGGTTGTAGCTGCCGGCCGGAGTTGCTGCTCTTTGACACGGCGTCGTGTTAAGCCGGTCGAGGCAGATGGCCTCATCTCTGTAGCTGGAGGTGATATAGAAATAAACTGAATAGAATTAAGTACATTTCACCACACGTTCTCTTTGCTTTGTGGTGCATTTGTGACCAGTCTGTTGCATCTGAACCTCGTCTCCTCTCTGTCTGTCAGGTTATTGCAGCTTAAAAGTCCCTCCTCATTACGCTGCTGCTGCTGCGTTTAATGCTCAGTCATGTTTTAACTGGAAATACAACTGTGAACAAATGCTATTTAGGGACAAACAGACAGACGGCGGTTCAACTGTAAAGCAGAAACCCAATGGGTCCCGTGAAGGCGGTTGGTGTTGAAAGCCACAGCCTCTGTTTGCTTTACCTGCATGTTAAGAGCTTTTCTGCTTCACCCTTAATTTCACCTGATCCATCGTGAACAATTTCTTCCAAAGTGAATCCGTTGCCCTGATAAAAGCAGTGAAAACAAACCAGAGCCGAGAACTGAAAGCTCTTGTTTTCTGCGTTCAGGCAAAACCTTCACGTCCTTTGATGCCGACGATAAGAAGAGTAAACACTGAAGCTTGACATGACGTAGTCACGTCCATGTCAGAAAGCATTTGAAAATCCCTTTTATCTTTTCACCTCAAAGTTTAATACGATGTAAAGAGTTACAAGCTGTGCTACAAAGTGGCGACAAAGTGAGAGGCAGGACACATCTTACATTCCTCTGTGCTTAAGTCTGCTAATCCTGTCCCACTGCGCTATGGGTGCAGTCACAAAGACAGTCAGAGTGTCCTCAGGCTGGATTTCCCCCCGGGCTTCATGTGGGAGGTGCACCCACAGTAACAGACGGGCGTTTCTGGACGAGGCTGCAGAGCTGCATCCAGACTCTGGACCAGACGTCGGGCTGATGTGTGAATGAACCTGCGTGTGTCTGACACAGAGCTCGCAGACTCCGGATGTGGATGTAGGTACTGATGGAAGGTGGTCGTGTGAGGTAGTTTCTCTCTCTCGCTCTGTTTTTCTCTCTCTCTCTCAGCTGTGCCTCTTTCAATCAGCGACCATCGCAGTGGTTTGTGTGGGTTTGGTTTTCATGGCTATCGGAATCATCAGCAATCTCCTGCATCGTTCTTCCCCTCATTGAGCCGTGCTGAGGGCCGTGTGTGTGTGTGTGTGTGTGTGTGTGTGTGTGTGTGTGTGTGTGTGTGTGTGTGTGTGTGTGTGTGTGTGTGCACGCGTATGCGTGTATGTGCATGTGTGTGTGTGTGTGTGCACGAGTGTGCGTGTGTGTTTATGTTTGCACGTGTGTGCACATGCATGAGTTTGTGTGTGCACCTGCGTGTGTTTGAGTGTGCGTGTGTTTGTGTGTGCACATGTGTGTGTTTGTGTGTGCACATGCGTGTGTTTGTGTGTGCACATGCGTGTGTTTGAGTGTGTGTGTGTGTGTGTGTGTGTGTGTTTGTGTGTGCACATGTGTGTGTTTGTGTGTGCGTGTGTGTGTTTGTGTGTGCACATGTGTGTGTTTGTGTGTGCACATGCGTGTGTTTGTGTGTGCATGTGTGTGTGTTTGTGTGTGCACCTGCGTGTGTTTGAGTGTGCCTGTGTGTGTGTGTTTGTGTGTGCACATGTGTGTGTTTGTGTGTGCACATGTGTGTGTTTGTGTGTGCACATATGTGTGTTTGTGTGTGCACATGCATGTGTTTGTGTGTGCACATGCGTGTGTTTGTGTGTGCATGTGTGTGTGTTTTTGTGTGTGCACATGCGTGTGTTTGTGTGTGCACCTGCGTGCGTGTGCTTGGCCGTGTTTCCAGAACTCCGTGTTCTTGGGGATCACAGATTAGTCTGGGCCGTATTGTTGCTGCATGTTTGTGTTTGGCAGGCGCCACAGTGACAGGAAGGCCCAGTGTAAGCAAGGAAAGGTGTGTGTTCATGCAGGAGGGTGTGCGCCGCTTTCTGGCCTCTCACCGCAAATGTGGCAAATTAAAGTGAAATGAAACGTAACTAGAAAAACAGCATTTTGAAACATGCAGAAAAAAACAGTCTGATTGCGTTTGCGAGTCTGTAATATTTAATGTGTAATAGTTTTTGTTGAAACCATTAGTGAATGTGATTCATCTGCTTCTAGAACACAAACAGGAGGAACGGCACCTGAACGCATCCAAGGTTTTCAAAACCAGAGATGTTTTTTTCCCTTTGAGACGTTGAACACTGTCACAACAGCCACTCTGACGCCAGAAGGGGATTTGACCTGTTGACCTGATTTATTGACCTGCAGCTGATTCTTGTAAATGGAAGTAGGACTGTGTGTGTCACTGAAAGCTGTCGGTTAAATGAAGTAGGAAAGAGACGCGTTTCCAGGAATTTTATCACGTGGCTCATCGCAGGTAAATGGACTTATCTTGACGACGTTTCCTGAAGTTATACTTTAATGAATCATGTTTGCCACTGTGATTAGAATGTCTCCTGTCTGATTAATGCAGTGTCATTTTTGTTGTGTGTTTACATTATGATCATCTGAAGCTTCACCAAACAGACGCGTGCCTTCTTGACCTCTGGACCAGGGATCAGGTCATGACAGCAGATGACAGACGTCATCCTGTGTCATTACCAACATGTTCCAGTGCAGCGTGGTCTCAGTTTCTGATGAGTTTCTGCGTGTGTCCCGTAGCACATCACCTCCGTTTGAATGTATTAACAGAAACATGACATACAGGAAGCGGTGGCGTCCGACTCAGAGCAGCGGAGGAGGCAGCTCTGTGTGTGTGTGTGTGTGTGTGTGTGTGTGTGTGTGTGTGCGTGCGTGTGTGTCTGCGCGCGTGTGGTGGTTTTGAGTCATAGTGTTACTTCTGTCTCTCATTTTTCAGAATGTCGGCTCTGTGTGCGTTGGAGCCGTCTCGCTCTCTATCCTTAAAGTGCTGCTGCAACAGGACAAATACTAATACTACAGTAAAGAGTGGGATCCGCTTTGACGTGGAGCTGATGGAGGACGTGCCCTCGTCTCCCCACCCTGGTCCATGTTTAATTGCTTGCCGTGTTGTTGCCTCTGGTTGATGACTCATGTAGAGGTGAGCTCATGTTCATGGACCTGTGGCTGCAGGTGTGAAGTGGGTCCGTGGCTGCAGGTTGTGAAGCGTGTGGGTCCGTGGCTGCAGGTTGTGAAGAGTGTGGGTCCGTGGCTGCAGGTTGTGGAAGCGTTGGGTCCGTTGGCTGCAGGTTGTGAAGCGTGTGGGTCTGTGGCTGCAGGTTGTGAAGCGTGTGGGTCTGTGGCTGGTGTGTCAGGCTGACGCTGCGTTGACCTCTGCCTTGTTTGTTCCTCTGTGTAGAAGAGTTCAGGAGGATGTGTGTGTGTTTACTGAGCCCACTGTGGGCGGTTTATTTATGAGTGTGGGCTGCTGACACACGCCCACTCACCATTAAACCCGCACCAGCTCTTGAGCATCTGTTTCTTGTTGTTTGGCAGATGATGCTCTGTTGTTCCAATTAGCCTCAGTAAACAGCTTCCAAGCATCCAAACCGACAGGTGCAAAGAACAGGGCCGATAAAGTGTCAGCGGTGATAATCAGATGCCCTCACGGAGCCCTGCATCGCTTCATGCTCATCTCACGCTGCGGCTCAATAAAGTTGTAAAATCATCCTAAAAAGCCCAAATCCTCAAATCCAGCCTGTGAAAGCCTTTCAAGCTCTTTCCTGTTGTTTGATAAGTGTCCAGCCATTATTGGGATGCGTTAAGTGACTGACTGCTTCAGTAATCGGCTGTGAAACTGTATTTTCACTTGGCTTGGTTGCATGAATCAGTAACCTGCTCTGCTCTGAGCAGGAGCTGGATGCTGTGAAGTCCACTGCTCTTCTGTCTGTCACAAACAGCGTCTGAGTCTGAGTCTGAACGGCTGCGAAGCAGCGGCAGGTCTCAGCTGGTTCAGTCCGTCGTGGGCTGAAGGAAAACGCTCCACCAGGGGAAGTTTCTCTTTGCATAGTGCAGAATTAATGTGATCTGCACAGTGGCCTGATGCAGGTCGGAGTGGAGGGGAACCTCCGCTCCGTCAACCTGAGCTGCAGTGGGAGTGAGGGTCGGCGGGTTCATGGGATGCTGGTGCCTGGCAACGCGCGGGGACTCATTGTGGTCTGGTGGGACCTGCAGCAACAACAACTGAGGCTCTGACACTGTTCCACTTGACTTGGCGACTGTCTGCTGGCTCATCAGTAATGAGGCCTCAGGTCGTGGTCATGTGGGTTTAATTGAGTTTCAAACCTCAGGTCGTCCTCGTCGTGGGTCTGTGTTACATTCAGTTACTTACTTTTGGTTAAGAAGCAGAGGAGCTGCAGCGCTGTTTAAAGCCAGTGCCTTTGTTTCCTGTCTGGGCTCGAAGGCGTCGCAGCGAGGACGTCGTCCTGCAGAAAGCGCGCCTCCCGCCTTTGTGTGGGACCCAGACCCAGCAGTGTGGTCGGTTCTGTTAATGTTGGCAGCGCTTTGCAGCTGCATTGTTGGACTCCGTGCGTTTAGTGCTGGTACAGGTCACTGGCTTCGGATCAAGAGGACGCGGACACGCTGTGCACAACACAAAGCAATGAAAGCCTCACCTGCCCGAGTCGGTTTAGGTCCACGGAGCAGCGCCGCTAAATCGGGTTCCTGTGTATTTAATTGCCCCTGTGTTGGTTCCACTTGTGCCTAAAGGTTTGTTTAGCACCATTGTACTGTCTGTGTAGGTTCAGCAGAGCGGAGGCTTTTGAAGTCAGGGGCGTCGCAGCGGCTGCAGACGGATCAGAGGCTGAGCTGCTGTTTGTCGGGTCGTCACTTTAACCTGAAAATCCATCTTTTCACAGTCTGGTTGACGTCAGCAGCTTCATGAAGCCTGGGCTCAGGTCTGAACGACAGCAGTGATGAACCCTGCGGCCGGTCGAAGGATGGTGGTCACACACACCATCAGTATCACAGCGTCTGTGCTGTTGGTGGCCCCTCACGGCAGCATGTTTCTGCTCTGGGATGCTGCTGTTCGTCCTGTAGACTGACTAAAGTCTGCGTCCGAGTCTCCAAGGCCAAAGTCCACATGTCATACATAACGTGGTTTGTTGCACTGCTCCCTTGGATTGGACTCTGAACCTGTGGACTTTGGCATCAAGTTAGGACTTGTTTAATTTCAGGGTGAGAAGCCACAAACAGAAACAATTAACTTTGAAAATGACGCGGGCGTCAGCTCGAAGATGAAGCGAGGTCAGTGCGATTAAAGCGGACGGTTGGAACAATCGTCTTCTGAATTAACCTCGAGGAAATGAAAACAATCACATCTCCCGTCAACTGGAAGCAGATTTGTGTTTGCAGGTTTTCTGTTTGTTAAAGCCGTGGAGCGGCTGCAGGCCTCAAACGTTCAGAGACAGTCTGTCAACAGTTGTTGCTTCATCCAAATGCGCAAATGTAGCTGTAAAGACAATATTTAGAGGACAGCACACGTTTTGGAGCAATGCCATCAGAAAAGTGATGCAAATGATCAATGTTATTATTAGACAACACTATCAAAGCAAGTGATCTGACGCTGGAGCCGAGGCTTCAGTGTTTAGTCAGGGTCCAGTTTGGTTTCTGCCATCAATGGACCTGAAGCATGTTCTGGCGACATTGAGGTGTCTTTACAGATGTTGGTTGTTTGAACTGATCTACTTGTGTGATTTGTTTGTGAAAACGGTAAACTGCCATTCAAATGTTTGGGGTCACTCAGACAGTTTTGTGTTTTCCATTAAAAGTCACACCTTTCTTTACCACCATAAGTTGTAAAATGAATGGAAAATATAGTCTCATTGAAAATGTTAAAAATTATGATTTGTATTTGAAATACTAATTTCTCGTGTTCATGTTTGGTCGTGGGTGACGCCTCGTGTTCATGTTTGGTCGTGGGTGACGCCTCGTGTTCATGTTTGGTCGTGGGTGACGCCTCGTGTTCATGTTTGGTCATGGGTGACGCCTCCTGTTTGGTCGTGGGTGACGCCTCGTGTCCATATTTGGTCGTGGGTGACGCCTAGTGTTCATGTTTGGTCGTGGGTGACGCCTCGTGTTCATGTTTGGTCGTGGGTGACGCCTCATGTTCATGTTTGGTCGTGGGTGACGCCTCGTGTTCGACCGTGGGTGACGCCTCATGTTCATGTTTGGTCGTGGGTGACGCCTCGTGTTCGACCGTGGGTGACGCCTCGTGTTCGACCGTGGGTGACGCCTCGTGTTCGACCGTGGGTGACGCCTCCTGTTTGGTCGTGGGTGACGCCTCGTGTTCATGTTTGGTCGTGGGTGACGCCTCGTGTCCATATTTGGTCGTGGGTGACGCCTAGTGTTCATGTTTGGTCGTGGGTGACGCCTCGTGTTCATGTTTGGTCGTGGGTGACGCCTCGTGTCCATGTTTGGTCGTGGGTGACGCCTCATGTTCATGTTTGGTCGTGGGTGACGCCTCGTGTTCGACCGTGGGTGACGCCTCGTGTTCGACCGTGGGTGACGCCTCCTGTTTGGTCGTGGGTGACGCCTCGTGTTCATGTTTGGTCGTGGGTGACGCCTCGTGTTCATGTTTGGTCGTGGGTGACGCCTCGTGTTCATGTTTGGTCGTGGGTGACGCCTCATGTTCGACTGTGGGTGATGACTCGTGTTTGGTTGTGGGTGACGCCTCGTGTTCATGTTTGGTCGTGGGTGACGCCTCATGTTCGACTGTGGGTGATGACTCGTGTTCGACCGTGGGTGACGCCTCCTGTTTGGTCGTGGGTGTCGCCTCGTGTCCATATTTGGTCGTGGGACGCCTCGTGTTCATGTTTGGTCGTGGGTGACGCCTCGTGTTCATGTTTGGTCGTGGGTGACGCCTCATGTTCGACTGTGGGTGATGACTCGTGTTTGGTTGTGGGTGACCTGCTGTGAACTGATCCCTTTTTTTACAGGAGCAGCTCGGAGCGACGTAAGGAGAAGTCTCGGGATGCGGCTCGCTGCAGACGCAGCAAGGAGACGGAGGTTTCTACGAGCTGGCTCACCAGCTGCCACTACCCCACAACATCAGCTCCCACCTGGACAAGGCCTCCATCATGAGGCTGGCCATCAGCTTCCTGCGCACACGCAAGCTCGTCTCCACAGGTAGGCACAGCCTTCTGTCTACCAGAGGAGGAAGGTGTTTTTGGGAGCCTTTCCTTCACAACTCCTTCCTCTCGTCTTATTTATAATTAGAAGCTGAGGAAGCTCAACAAAGAAACACACCCATTGTTCTAAAAAATTCCTCCACAGCCACTGTGTCTGGAAATGAGATCAGAGAACGATAAAAGTTAAACGGCGTCCACGCTGCAGCTTGTTGAGCCCGTTCACAGCTTGGAGTCAACATCACCACATTAAAGCACTGGGTTTGGCCCTGGAGTCCACAGCAGCGCTTTAAGAATGCGGTTCTGTGTGATCGGGCCTGTTTGGCAGCTCAGCAGGCCTTTGTAAACACCTGCCAAAGGAATAGGAAGGCATTTGATTAATACTACGCTTATCTGGACATAATCGCACCCATCTATTCTTCTGTGTTTCATGTCCTTCTCATTTAGTTTTACAAATCGTTTCATTGTTTGCGTTGGTCCCGAACGATGCCAACATTTGAAGCTGCCTCACACGACAGCGGCTGCGACTTCATCAAGCGTCATCCATCAGGAAATTAATTCAAACCACATTAAAATGTCATTTTCCTAAAGGAAGCGTAGCTCCGTGTTCTGCAGGCACAAGGCCACTCGTTTTCTGTACAAACGACATACAGCGCCCCAACACAGCTCAGCGTATCTGATATAAACTGGGCAATAAAAAGTGCAACATTTCTGGAAGCTGTTTTTAAAGCTGCCCTAAGACAAAGGAGATTAGAACAGGAAAGAGGAGATGAGGAAGGAGGAAAAGGGAGGGAGACGGGGAAGGAGGCCAGGTCAGCGAGTCCACGACGAAGCAAAGAAGACGTGAGTGGGGGAGAGGGTGAAGGTAATGAGGGTAGGAAGGAGGACGGGGAGATGGCGCAGCAGATAGCGTTATCAGGTCGTCCCGTAGCTCCGCCCCTCCTTCAGCTGGTGCTGGCATTCAGCCTTCCAGCCATAACAGGCTCTGCCCCGGCGCCAGGCTCCTATAGCGCCGCATATATGCATCTGTTATGTAACAAGCTGAAACCAGTAGAGCAGCGATGTGCAGATTAGGACCAGCTCCACTCGGCTTGGACGGACGAACGGGAGCCAGCGTTTGCAGCAGCTCAGGCCGTCCAGCACCAAGGTTGTGTCTTCTCAGGTTTAGGACGAGATTCAGTCCCGTTCATCATCTTTCTGTTTTTGTCCGACCAGATCCGAGGCTGACGACGTTAACGGGGCTCACAGTTTTCTCAGGCAGTTTTGCACCCTATGCTTTCTGAAAAGAGACGAAGAAAGGGAACAAAACTTGTGTCACTTTGTCCAGTGCCACAGAACGAATGTCAGAAAGCAGAGAGGAAATGCTTATCTGCGCCCCGTTATTTAAAACGAGGCCAGTTACGCAACCAAAGAACAACAGAGAGGGAGCAGCGGCGCCCAAACGGCTGCTAATCACAGCACAGTATTTAGGCCAAAGGTGCCGCTGGTCTTTGGAGTGGGCCTCCGCGGTCCCCATGAGAAAGCTCTGCGCTCCCCTAGGGGTTAATGCTATCTGGGCCCAGCTCCAAACTCCAGCCCCAGGCCTCTGGGAGCTGAGAACCGGCCTCTTATCTCAGGGAAGCACACAGGAGGAATTGCAGGCTTCCCACCCTCCACCCCCATCGACTACTGGGCTTTGTTCAGTGTGAAGCCACTGTCCACACACACAAACAAAACACCGCCCTCCACAGCGCGGCCGCTTAGTCACTAACTGTTCGCTGTGTGCGTCTCGTAGTTCTGCAACACATCATCTACATGCCCGACTGCGTGCGCGTAGCTGTTAATTACACCGTCAGCGGTGGGCTGCACTTTCAGAGGCTCGTGGTTTAGGTGTAATTTGTCAGGGTCAGGATTAGAAGCAGCCTGAGACGCAGGAAGACGCTGCTCTGGTTTGGTTTGGCCCCGAGCCACAGCTTCAAGTGGGAAAACAAGCCTGATGCACACAAGCACGCACACACGCATGCACGTACACACACACGCGCATGCATGCACGCACGCACACACACACTCACACACTCTCACACACACGCACACACACACGCACACACATGCACACACACACACACACACACACACACACACTCACACACTCTCTCACACACACACATGCACACACGCACGCACACACACCACGCACACACATGCACCACCACACACTCACTCTCACACACCCACACACCACGCCACCACCACGCACACACACACACCACACACCCACACACACCACACACACTCTCACCACTCTCACACACCACCCCACCACCCCCACACACACTCACCCACACCACCCACCCCACATGACACCACACCACCCACACTCTCTCACACACACACGCACACACACACGCACACACATGCACACACACACACACACACACTCTCACACACTCTCACACACACACACACACACACACACACACACACACACTCACACACTCACACACTCGGTGTGACTCTCCTCTCGGCCTCCCCTCCTCCAGGCTGCTGCGGCGCTGACACTGAGGAGGACAGACAGATGGACGGCCTGTACCTGAAGTCTCTCGAGGGCTTCGTTACCGTGGTGACGTCCGACGGCGACATGATATTCCTGTCGGAGAACATCAACAAATTCATGGGGCTCACACAGGTACGTGACACTTGCATCTGGATCAGCATTCACCATTGTGAGGCTGGAACCAGCCGTCGCCTCACGCTCACGCTCCGGGTCTCACATCGCTCTAGTGTGAACGCTCTGACAGAACTCGTGTCTGCAGGTGGAGTTAACTGGTCACAGCATTTTTGACTTCACGCATCCATGTGACCACGAGGAGATCAGAGAGAACCTCAGTCTGAAGGCAGCAGGTGAGTGAACGCGTCCTCTCATCCAGACACACGCTGATGTTAAACTGATAACGTGCTGAGCTCAGCGATCCACAGAAACCGGAGCCAAAGGCCGCGGCCGCCGCCGTGGGTCCATGTAGCTTCATCAGTATTAGCTGATGTGATGAGACGCAGAGGTTTGGTTGCAGCTGGTGGACAGAGGGTCATGACAACCTATGAGGATCCTCTGGGGACCATGAAGGTCCTCTGTGGCTTCATTGTTTTCTGGTTTCATGGAAATCCTTTGACCTTTCTCAGGCAGAGCACTTGCAGTTCCTGGCTCCTCCAAAGCTCCAAGCTGCAGCTTCAGGGCCTTAAACCATCATCTAGCAGCTGGTGGGACCGAGAGCAGTGCAGAGAAAATACTGGGGATGAGCCGGGGAAATAATCTCTTTTTGTCACACCATTGTGGTTGATAACTTATCAGCAGTGACCACAGAGAAAGTGCTGCATATTTTATACAGTAGACCTTTTACACACTGAAACCCACTGTGGTGTAACTATATACAGCTAAAGTCGGGTTTGGACTGAGAGATTCCTGACCCGGCGCTGTGTGTGTGTGTTGTGTGCGCGTGCGTGCGTGTGAGAGAGAGAGAGACACAGAATCTGAGCCTTCATTTTATTCTTTAGCTCATAAACAGTTTGCTTAGATTTTACTTCATATTGTACCTGGAATGTCTCTTAAGTAAAATACAGATCTGACCAAAGCTTTAAACATCCTGAAAGTGGACGGACACGTAGGTAGATAGTGAATCAAATCCTTTGTCAGCTCATGAGCACAAGGAGAAAATGTTAAGGCCTTATTCCCTCCTGCACCATTGGGCTCAGCTGATTAGTCTCTGGCAACAGCTAAACCATCTGTTCATTGTTGATTTCCAGGCAGCGGCTTCGGTAAAAAGGGCAAAGAGCTGAGCACGGAGCGAGATTTCTTCATGAGGATGAAGTGCACGGTGACCAACAGAGGACGCACTGTCAACCTCAAGTCAGCCAGCTGGAAGGTGAGAGGCCGACACATCTGGCACATCTGCACCGCTTTTTAATCCGTTCACACCAGCGAGGCTTCAGGCAACTGAATGAAGCTTATAACGTGTTGACTCACGACCCCGAAAAATGAGGCAATGAGCAGTTTGGGGCCTCGAACCACAGCTTGAAAAGGTGAACACGCTGTAAACTCTTAGCCAAAGGCTCTTGTTTCCCTGTATGACTGAGTTATGTGCACAATAATCCAGAGGAGGTTAAAGTAACCAATAAATCAGAAAAATGCAAAAAGATTAAATCAGCTGGAAAAATAGATGCAGGTTTCACATTCGAATCTGAAACAGAAATGAACCTCCAGCTTCTCTGCTGCTCCTCCAGGTGCTGCACTGCACCGGACACCTGAAGCTGTACAGCAGCTGTGCTCCCAGAGTCCTCTGCGGCGCCCAGGAGCCGCCGCTCGCCTGCGCCGTCCTCATGTGCCAGCCCGTCCCGCACCCGTCCAACATGGACGCGCCGCTGGACAGCAGGACCTTCCTGAGCCGCCACAGCATGGACATGAAGTTCACCTACTGCGACGAGAGGTGGGCGCCGCGCGGCTTCGGCACAGCAGTCACTGCACACACTGAGCTGAGTCTGTGGCGCTAAACCACGTTGTGGAGCCTGAAGTCAGAAGCCGGACTTTAAAATGGCTCTGACTTTTTACTGTGTCTTTAAACGAGTTCAGCTTCTTCCCGTTAAACCGGCTGTCGATGCTCCTGGAGACGAAGCTCTGACTGCACATAAACGCGCCTTCAAGCTGCCCCTGACGTCCCATCATGCACCGCAGCGTCTGAGCGGTGCCACGGAGCCGGACGGAGCGAATGACCGGTCCCGCCGGCGTCCAGAGGCCAAACGAGCGCTGCGGTCCTTTCCTCCAACTGGCACCAGAAGGAGAGGTCTGAGTTACACAAGCAGGTCCACGCAGACCTGTAATCTTATCAAGCTGCTCACGCAGGACAAAGGTTCCCTTTGGAGAAAATCTGTGCTCTGTGTGTTTCGTGCACACATCCGTGCGTGACCACTCTACAACAAGGACCCATTTTCTTTTTCCCTGCTTGGTGCAAATCTTCTCTCCAATTACGCAAATGAGTTTATTGTACGCGGCAGCAGGGACTTGGACTCATTAGGGAAGAGACAGAAAGTTTCTTTGCATCTGCTCTGGGACAGAGAGAAGAGGGACGAGGCTCGAGACGAGCTGAATCATCAAGAAGCGAAGCTGCAGGAAGGTCGTCCCAGATCAGACACCCCGCCTGTTGCTGTAAACAGACAGGAGGCTTCATCGCCACGTAGCTGTTTGCACGTAAGGCGTCTGTGTCGGAGTAATAACACGTGATGACACCAAAACGCACACAAAACGCACACACGCGGCCCAGTGCCTCCAGAAGCCGTCGTGGGGCGTGGTGCCAGTCGTGTTGCAGCGGATCCGCCTCGTTCCTCGGGGCCGAGGCTGCAGCCGCCACCGTTAGAGTGCGAGGACGCAGCTCCTCTTCCTCGCTGCCTCTCAGACGTCTTCATTACAAACTCTTGGTCTTCATCCTTTAATGAGACGACAAAACCTCAGCTTCTATTTACACCATTTATAACAAACCATCAAGTTAAATGTGAGGATAAATTACGTGATCAACACATCAGGGGCAGTGGAATCTTATTTAATTTAATTACATTTAAAACATGAGCAATTATTGACAACACATCATAAATTTTGCATGAAGTTGAAATGAAGATCATTAATTGGTTGATTTGTAACTACTCCAATGGTCAAACTCACCCTTTGATTTTCCATCCTCGAAGCCTCGCGTCCTGCGGAGCTTTGCCTCATGTTCTCAGCTTGTTTGGTGCAGATTCAGACACAGTCGAACTGAACGCACCCTGAGTCAGAGTCGTTGCATCTGCAGCAGGTGTCAGTCTGTGTGATGCAGTGCAGTGTTTACTGGAAGAAAGTAAATCCTCACTAACAACCTGAACTCGTGATGGAGTGACAGACAGAGATTAGCCGTTCCAGGGAACGCGCGTCCGCCTCTGTTTGATTTGCAAATCATGTGTGAAGTCGTTTGAAGTTCAGGACGGAGCAGGATTTGATGGAATTAATAAAATCCTGCTCTGAATGTGTTGCAGGGTAACGGAGTTGATGGGTTACACTCCTGAGGACCTGCTGGGACGCTCCGTGTACGACCTCTACCACGCGCTGGACTCAGACAGCGTCACCAAGAGCCACCACAACCGTGAGAGCGCATGTGCACGTGCACGCACGCACACACACACACACACACGCACACGCAGTCACGCACGCAGTCAACACACGCACACACACACCACACGCTCTGTGAGGCTGCCTGATGTTCTCCTCCTCACACGTCACAACCACGTTAGCAGCATGTGAGCGTGTCCATAGACGTGTACGTGTGCAGAGCAGGAGGCTGGTGATAGGATGCTTTTTATTAAAGAGCTGAAGTCGCTGACGACCTGCTGAGGTCATCTGTCGGCCGTTCAGTCGGTCGCTCTGCTGAGGATCAGGACGGGAGGAGACGTGCTGTAAAAGCGCCTCCCTCAGGTCGACTCTGCTCCAAACGCAGCCGACACCCACACAAAAAGCTGGAGTCTGATTCAAAGGATCGATAACAGCGCAGACTGACTCCCGACCATCAGCACCGTTTACGGACCAGTGGATGTGTTGGAGCGGCTGAGTGAGCTGCTCGTCCTCGTCTTCGTCGTGACGAAGGCCTCTATCTCACAGCCAACGCGAGCTGTGAGCGGCCTGTCGATCAGCGCCTGCTGCAGACGCACACACGGCCTCTCTCTGACCAAAGTGCTGCTCCGTTCCCACGCCACCGCTGGACTTTGGACTTCAGCCAGCACTTCTCCTCCTCAGCTCCTAGTCAGACGTCCCAAATCTGTCGGTTTGGCTCATTTCGCAGCCTCAGCAAAATAAATACGTGTATACATTCAAAACAAATGAGGGGAAGATGAGAGACGGAACAAAGCTCCTGCAGTCATGGAGCGTTCTCACATCTTTACCAGTATTTACCATCCATCCGTTTTCTACCCTTTGTTCCCATGCGGCGTCTGGAGCCCGTCCCATCTGTCTGCGTCGACGGACAGGGTGCACCCTGCACAGGTCGCCAGCCCATCGCAGGGCCAGGATTCACCCAGTTTGAGTTATTCATCACAGCCAATGTTCAAACACAGGAGATGAACAGCAAAACCTGTTTACCTCTAATTTGCCTGAAGCCACTAAACACAGCTCAATTGGATGTAGAGGGAGAGGAAACTAATGGGGTCAACGAGCGTCAGTCGTCATTTTCAGAAGCACAAACATTTAGCAGCAGATGGTGACGTAGGTGAAGGCTGGTTCTCTGGCTTCTACCACAACAATAAACGTGTAGGACGGAACAAAGCTGCCTGTGACCACTGGCTGTCAACCTGAATATCATCATGGACAAGTGGCTCAGTTCACGGACTGTAATTGTGACCAAATGCTACGTCCTCAGCGCTCCTCTCTCTGTGCAGTGTGCTCCAAGGGTCAGGCCGTGACTGGTCAGTACCGGATGCTGGCTAAGACCGGAGGCTACGTCTGGGTGGAAACCCAGGGAACCGTCATTTACAACAGCCGGAACTCCCAGCCCCAGTGCATCGTGTGCATCAACTACGTCCTCAGGTGGAGCTGCCGCCTCATTTCTGCTCCGTTGATGATTCTTGTGTTAAGCGTTTGGCCTCATCTCACCCTCTGTCTCCAAACCTGCAGTGACATTGAGGAGAAGTCAAGGATCTTCTCCTTGGAGCAGACGGAGTCACTGTTCAAGCCGCATCACATGAACAGCTTCTTCACAGGTTTGACCGCAGAGTCCGGAGACGCCCTCTTCACCAAACTCAAGGAGGAACCGGAGGACCTGGCCCAGCTGGCGCCGACGCCTGGGGACACCATCATTTCCCTCGACTTCGGTGTGTATTTTCCTGAGCTCAGTGTGTGAGGGGTCAGTCAGCCTAGAACCACATCACAGCTTTGCCCTGTCCTGCAGGTCGCCCCGAGTTCGATGAGCCCCAGCAGCCGGCAGGATACGCCCAGGTGTCAGCCGAGGCCATGCTCCCTCCAGCGCCTCCGTCCTGGGCCGGCGACAAGCACCAAGCCGCCCCCCCAGCGGGTCAGACCCCGGCTCCGGCGCCGGTGGACATGGCCGGCATCGCCAGCCCATTCACCGTGCAGCAGAGTCTGCCCCCAGACAGCGCCACCCCGAGCCTCAGCAGCTGCTCCACGGTGAGGACTGTTAATTAGTTGGGTGTTGTGCTGAGCCAGGCTCATGCTGGTGAAAGGTCATCGTCAGTGGACCGCGTGTGAGAGAACCGGGGGAGGACATTTGGAAGGAGCAGGCTCTTAGTGGTGAATGGTGCCTTTGTGGAAGCTCGGCTCTGGCCTCTCTTACGTATGTTCCCTCTTGTGGTCTGGTTCCTCTGCAGCCCAGCAGCCCAGGTGACTACTACAGCTCTGTGGAGTCCGACCTGAAGGTGGAGCTCACGGAGAAGCTGTTTGCTCTGGACACCGAGGGCGGCGGCGGCTCTGCAGACACAGAGGTCTGTTACTGTAAACAACTTCATCACGCTAAATTAGTACTTGTTGTATTTCTGCATCACAAGTGGTGGATTATGTAGATTAGTCCAGTTGGTAGTTCTCAGTTATTGAGTCATAGTTTTATTGCTCAGACACAATAGTCTTAGCGGCACATTTAATAAGTGTTTTACCTAAATGGCAGCTCACAGCACAGATTATGTTCATGCATGATAAGAGTTAAAGCTGCCTTTAGCTGCAGGCTCCTGCTGGTAAACATGCTTTTCTTTTCCCAGAGTGACATGGACCTGGAGACGCTGGCTCCATATATTCCCATGGACGGAGAAGACTTCCAGCTGAATCCCATCATGCCAGAGTCGGAGCCTATCGAGGCGTCTTCAGCCGGACCCCTGGGGAGCAGCGGCAGCCTGGCCCAAACCCACCGGGCCACCCCACAGAGCTTCAGCAACATTGCCAGCCTCTTCCAGCCCCTGTCGCCGCCACCCTCACCCTCAGGCCCACTACCCGCCCCAGCAGCCGGCGTCCTGGTCGTCAGGGGAGAAGAGGAGCTCCGGCCAGAGGAACATGGACCGTCGAACGGAGGCCTACATGATGGGACGCATGCAGAATCCACCGTACCAGGCGCCTGCCAGCACCCCTCTGTCCTCCATGGGGGGCAGGCAAAACCTGCAGTGGCCTCCAGACCCTCTGTTAACATACCAGCAACACGCACGAGCCAGCAAGGCCTATGGGATAGACGCTTTGTCTGGGGACGATCGTCCGTCCTGCCAGCAGGGCCTGACGCACCTCATGCAGAAACAGAGGTGATGTCACTGCTTATTAGACTTCAGTGCGTTCGCTTGCCTCCATTTAACGGTGTGTTTGTTTACAGGTCCACTGACCGCTTCGTACAAGCCTACAGAGACATGAGTCCAAGCAGACTGGCCGTGAGCAACAGCATCAAGCGCTCCTTCAACCAGATGGTGGTGAGTTACTGCAGGTTCCCAAACGGCGGGAAGTCTTCAGTTATGGATGACTGGTTGATCTCATCTCAATTTACCTTCAAATATTCAGTAGGAAACTAAAAATACAGAGTGCAGGCAGTAAGTGAAGCTTTGAGAGTAAATCTCATTTATCATTAAGGAACACAATGCAGACTTTACGTTGGTGCTGATGTGTTTCAGGCCGAATGCAAGCCACCAGAAGTCCTGTGGAAGAAGATGAGAAGGGACGGCTGTGGCATCATGGACCGCTCCCTCAGCGCAGGATCCCTGGCAGGTATTTGTGATGACGATCGCATTCTCATCTCGCCGTTACGCACCAGACAACTGCATGTGTTGCTTTTGTTCCCAGACTTGGGGATGGGCAGGATGGCACCGGGCAACGTGTCTTCGTGTCTCAGCTCTCTGCAACAACACAGGAAGTCTCAGCATCCAGGAAATGGGATCGTTGGTGCAAAGAAAATGTTTCCCCAAAAGAGCTGTTGCTTCAGAGAGTATAACCCGCTGCCTTCCAGCAAGTCTGAAGGTGACGTCAACTGAATTCCTATTTATAAGATGGTTTGAAAGATCATCATGATCCAGGTGATGTCGTCTGGATGTTGCCTCACAGCATCTGGCCTGAAGCCTTTCACCATTCATTCAAGGAACCTCATTAGTCTGGGGAACGTTGGCTGGAGATCACATCGTCGTCCTCTAGACCTGATAAAGGCAATAACCAGTTTGATGAAGTGAAACCAATCCGAAGGACAGGTCTGTAGTCTCCAGTCAATGTTCCCAGATCATGCTCCTTGGATGAGTAGTGAAGGACTGAAGAAAGTAGCTGCCAGAAAAATTCACGTGGCCAAACCTGACGGCAAATGTTTGTGTTCATGTCTATGAAGCATTTGTATGAATACGATGAGTTCTGGTCGAGTTACTGACTGAGCTGCTCACGTTTTCCTCCTCAGGTATAGCCAGCCGTTTGCTGGGCCCTTCCTTCGAGACCTGCTGTCTGCCGGAGTTGACCCGTTACGACTGCGAGGTGAACGTTCCACTGCAGGGAAACCTGCACCTGCTCCAGGGCTGTGACCTGCTGAGAGCCCTGGACCAGGCCACCTAGAGCCCGCCTTCCACCCCAGCCGCAGACCAAGACTCAACCTCTGTACCTTCCTTCCTCTGGGCTTCGTAGGTGCCCGGAGGCTAAGCTACCTATAGGAACTGGTATTCATGTAACCACATCCTGCCTTAGCCTTATTTAGCTCATTAGGTCGGGCCCACGTGCTGTTCCCTGTCCTTTGTAGAGTTCTGTACCTAGACAATCTATTCACGTGAAGATATCAGGGTCAACCACTCACACCTGTACCCCCAGCTTCTAAGCTGACAGTGTAGAACAGTTGCTGTGCAATGACACAAACAACAACACGATTCTGAAAAGATGGACCGATCTGAAGGTCTGGACGGCGAGGTATCGCTGGTGATCAGGTTCGGATGGACAGGCTCACGTGAAGCCATGAGAGGACCAGCGCTAAGCCCCCACACTGCAACCCCACACCCACAACTAGCAGCTGTGTCAGACTTGGCACAGTGGGATTCGATGACCAAGGCTCCTAACGGGCCTAGAACCAGACCCAGTCTCCTTCACTGTTCTTTTACTCCAAGCAGCCCATTTATGTAGATCCTGTCCATCAAGCAACAATGGGTATCATGACCTGGTTCTGAATTGCTGCCATTTTTGAACCCAATAGGAGCCGAGGACTCGTAGGTTCTGCTAAACCTTCCAAAGATGACTTTAAATCACTGCAGTGCAATATCTGGACTCCAGCACTTTAATTAGCTGCCCCACATGAATTCAACCAGGGGAGACGCTCCCGTTAGCTGCTATAAAGCCAACTGTTCCCAGCTTTTGCTTTGCTTCAGAACTTTGAGAGAGCTTTTTCCTTTTTTTAGATTTTTCAGAATTTCAAAGGCCAGAAGGGATTAAATTAATAATCCACATGAAACCAGAATACAGAAATGTCTGTATGAATAATTATAACGATCTAGTTAGAATAATATGAAATTTAGTTTATGTAACGTAATGTTATGTTACGTATCTTCCATGTGACAGAATAGAAAGTATTACGTTGACTTATAACATCAAGTGGATCAGATCCAACACCTACAGCTCCACGGTTTTCATAGTTTGGTTTCATTTGAGACTTCGAATCAGAACGATGATACCCATTTCTGCCTGTTCTGACTCCACTCTATCCTAAATTCTGGAGGATTTGGAGTCAATCAAACTGCTTTCTAAGTGAGCATTAGATCGATTTGGGTCCATTTTACTTTGTGCTTTATATTATGTTGAATATAATCTATAATTCACTTGTTGAACTGAAATAATAGCTTTTACCAGATATCCCCATGTTGTTGAGTCCAGATCCAGGGGACACGATGCTGTTTGCTTCCTCACGCTACCAGAGAAACACTGGACACTGCTACATGTTGCTCTACTCTGTTTCCCCTCTTCCTCTTTTCTGTCATATCAGCTCCTTTCACTATTGTTTCTTATTGTGCATCATTAAGCTAAAGTTTCTACAGCCTCGGTCACTGAACTAACCGCTGACGGAACAGTAACAGAGGCCAGTGAGCTCTCACTGAAGCGGAGCCTGGCTCCTGGATGCAGGTTGGACGCTCACCTCGCTGCAGTGAGGGTTTGAAGCACTTCCGCTTGGCTTCAGTCCAACGTGGATCTCACTGAGGTTTCACCGCCATGCAGCTGATAGAGAGAAGTGAAGCGTGAATGGTTCCACTGTTCTGCCTCTCGTGTACACCTCCAGGCAGTTTATTGGTTTCTGTGCACAGTCAGCGTTTGTCCTTCAAATGTGAGAAACTGGGAACAAGTGTGATTTTCCCACATCACATTCAAACTGTTTTGACTAAACATGAAATCTGAAATCCAAAGACAAACACTTTGTCACATGCTTGAATGAATGTTTGCGACAAATAGCAGCTGATTAATATTCACTACATGAAGGGGGGGGGGGGATCATGAAGCAACACTTGACACACCAGCTGTTAGTCAGTAGGAACCAATGTCTGCCTGGAACGGCACACGTTGCCTTGACCATCACAGAGCCGACTGAAATGCAGAGCATGTGGATTTGGACTTTAAATGGAACTGGGCCGTTCAGACGTGCGAAGGAGGGCGGTTGCGGGATGTGGGGACGCCCCAGAGAACCGTCGGAGCCACTGACGAAGCCTTCAGACAGAATTCGAGTGGGACCAAACTGAACCCAAACGTGAGATCAGCCGTTGTTACTCTCACTCCGTCCTTGTCGTCTTTGTGTGGTGACCACTTCCTGTATGAGTTGAGAGCTTTGTACATGTTACGTATTTAAAGCGACTGTGTTTGTGTCCCGGTACTTTGTCCTCGCTTCCCTGTAGTGGATCAGAACCGGCTCAGTGCCGTTTTGCTGTCGTGGCTGTTTTGTTTTATTCTAACGTATCTATGGACTCTGTTGCTGGCCAGTACTGTTTGTTTCTGCTTTAAGAAAAAACAACTAAAAAGGTTGAGATTCAAGAGAAATGCCACTTTGTAGCATTTTAAATAATGTAAAGAAGGCGACGCTGCCACATGAGCCTGGGTTTCCAGTTGCATGTGTAAAGCGGTGCTTCAGGACTTTTATCAAGCCCTCGGCTCGGATCCACTAACGGTTTCTGATGTTCTCTGCTTGGCTTCCTATTAATCTGCTGTATTGTGCCTTAACGTGACACAAACCTCATTCACCCTTCAAGTGCACAGTTTGTTGACTGCATCAGAACCAACGTGGCGTTTCCTTCAGTGTTCGGCATGTTTTGGTCTCAATCGATGAGGATCACTGCGTTTTTGGAACAGATTTGAGGATTCAGTGAAACTGGATGCTGTAGTATTACCCGTGGTAACGTATGTGCGATGAGTTGGCCAACAGGAAGTCGATTTTGGAATCCAGGCCGGCACAGAGGAGAAGCCCAGGAGCCAACGTCCCAACGACAGGCTTTCAGGAGGAGCTAAAAGGAGGAAATGTGGATTTCTGTACAGCTGAATTATTAAAACAAAATCTAAATGTTTTAAAAAAGCACCAGAACTAAACACTGGAGACAGATGCCAAAGGTGGGTTCATCTCAACAAACTGTGCTGCTCGAAGGCTTCACCCTAAACTCAAGTGAGCAGTCGTTCCAGGACTTTCACGCTTTTATTGCACATTTGTTCTTTTAAGACAAATCTGTCATTTGTCTTGTGTAACAGGGTTTTTTGCTACGGGATCCAGGCTCAGCTACTGTGTTCTGTTTGTCAGTGTCATACACGTATATTAGCTACATTTCTATCATGCTACAATACATATTGATCTTATATTGTTATCATTGTTATTACAACTATACGGAGGAATTAACCTGATGAGACGTTTGTGTTTCTCCACTGATTATTATTAAAGCATATTGATCTTATGCCGCCTCATCTGGTTCTGTTCACGTGTTTCTATTACTATTCGGGATCAAAAGTAATTTTTTTTTGGTCCAATCAATTTCTAAATAATAAAAACTTAATGATCAGCTTTTAAAACTCTTTTAGCATCAGGTCCAGTGGGGCCCTGTTCTGCGCCACATCTGCTCCACTACATTCCTCAAGTATTAGGCCTTTCTCATCCATTAGAGCGTGAATAGGTTAGAAGAGTCTCACACAAGAGACAAGAGATTCATCATTTAATACAACTTCGTAATCACAGATCCGAGTTTTATCAGACGAAGGCTTGTGATGCTTGAGTCTCGACCTTTGCGTCACCAATGACGACCAACATTCCTGAGCTGAAGCTGTGCTGTAAAGAGGAACCAGCTACGATCCTCCAGGCTGATAAAGCAGAAACAGGAAATATTTGCTCAGAATTAAACACATGCATGTTAATAAATTCTCGTTGTGTCCTGTTATTAATTTGGTCGCCTGTAGTTTGAGACAAAACCTGAAACAAATGTCAAAGGATTCGTTAAAGACACGGCCAGTTAAAAGGTTGACAACTCATTTATCTCTAAAGGGAAGAGTGGACCTGCTCCTAAATGGACCTGTTCTAGTCAGCGCTGATCCAGCTCCCCTCGGTCCTGGAGCCGTTCCTTCGCTTTCTTATTAGCAGCGTCCTGCTTCTGCTGGTTTGTACTTGTTGTATTTTGCCAGATTCTGCGTCGCCTGTTCACATGCACATCGTTAACACATCCTGAGGGGAGGACGGCTGTTTACCATTCAGATGTCCCGTCCCGTCCGGGTCCGGCCACCGCGGCCTCACTAAGCACTGTGGGAACGCTGCCGCGCTGTGTCCTTTGTTGTTGTTTCTGCATGTGAACGTCAGTGATTACGAGTCTTTAACGAGACGCTGCCCGTTTCCCTGTTGTCTCAACATGTTTCTGTTTTGGAACGAGACGCACATCCTCTGCTCGGCGTGGACGGATCAAATAGATCCAAACTGACACAGATCAAAATAGACTCAAAGTTTCCTACCTTCAATCGCCAGAGCGGTAATTGGGCAGTTTCAGGACACATCGTGAATCTACAAAAGCAAACACACAGATTGTAGAGGAATGAAAAAAGATCATCATCACTGTAACAACGTCATGAATGAGATGATGCCGTGACCGTCCACATTCAGACAAGATTCAATTGGCTCCGTCTAAAATTAGAGCAGCTTCACCACAGAGTTAAACCGGATCCCAGAACTTTAAGTAACAGGCCACTTGGGAAATCAGAGGCTCGTACACAGTGGTGCCAGCAGATCTGATGTCCTGCTGTCTGTTGATGTGCCAACACTCATCTTCCTTCCTGCAGGATGGCAGCACTGATCGGAGGAAACGCAGGTAAACATGTGCGACACGCTCGCGTCTTCGTTCAGGGCCTTTGTTCCCCAATTCAGAGCCTGTTGTTTGCTTTGGGAGGGGAAACCAGGAAACCAGGAAACCAGGAAACGTGGAAGAAGCCGGCGTCTCGAGCCGACCCGCTTCCTGCTGCGTGTGTGTCCAGCGTCTGCAAAACAATCAGACTGCTGCAAAGTCCTCAGACCTCCAGCCTCAGCAACACAGACGTTGCCATAGCAACGAAGGCCAAAAATAGTCCGAGTCCAGGACTCATCTAGGAAGTCACAGTGATCAAAAAGAGACAAGTCCACAGGCCTCATCTCAGTTAAGGTCCGGGCTATAAAGACCACGAAGCCAGAACAGGGGTTCTGCCAAGTTCTGCCAAGGTGCACAAGGACGACCATCAAACCTTCTTGGTAGAAGGATCTGGTCTGAACTGCGGACCGGGCTCTGGTGGGGTGAAGCCCAAACACAGCTGGACCTCGCTCCTACAGGTTCTGGTCTGGCTGTGGACCAGCCCTAGTTTTGTGAAGCCCAAACACAGCTGGTTCAGCCCCGGACCTCGCTCGTGAAGGTTCTGGTCTGAACTGTGGACCGGGCTCTGATGGGGTGAAGCCCAGACACAGCTGGGTCAGGCCTGGACTTCACTCCTGAAGGTTCTGGGTTTGAGAGACACACAAAGAAAGGAATCAGGATCAGTATTTTTCACATCATCGCTGACCCAAACACTAAACGCATTCTTCCAGAAGCAGCAGAACCAGGTATCAACGGGTCAAACCGGTGATAAACACCGGGCAGCGCCGTGTTGCGCTGGGAGCTTCTCATTCCTCAGCTGGAATCTGTCCGTCCGTTGGGAAATCAGACGATCCAGGGACAAACTGTTTATATCCGGGTCCAATCCCAGGACAGAGAGCTGCTTGGACTGGGACCGACCCCCAGCCAGGACCCAATGTCACTGTAAACAAACATCCAGTTTCCCATGTTTGAGTCACAGACGACTGGTTTAACGTGGGATCCAGCGCTAAACGTTGGTCCAGTGTTTAACAGACGTCCATCCTCCAGCCACAGCAGACACGGCCCGGTTCTGGTCTGTTCAATCTACCAGCCAAGAGTCCAAAAGGTCACATCAGAGCAGACGGAGACTCTGGTTCCGACGATGAAGCCGGTCGATTTGGCCGTCACCGCTTTGGTTCTGTGTGGCCTCAATACAAAGCATCTCTTACGTCACGCACCAAATGAAACAGCGATTGTCTGATTTCTGCTTTTGTTTTTCTGTGGGAACTCGTTCAGAAACACAATCCGAGGCCAAATCAAGCCAGTCCCGGCCCAAACTGTGTTCACCAATTGTTCTGAACTGGGAAGCACGAAGACAAAAAGCTTACGCAATGATGACTCAGGCGCTTCCCACTGTGACCCTGATGAGGACGGAGCCAGAACCACAGAACGGCTGGACGGGAGCCCGTCACACGGTCCGGGTTCGAGTCCGTTCATGTGGTGAAACCGGGTTCATCCATGAAGAAAGCAGCGTCACAGGGTCCGGGTTCGAGTCCGTTCATGTGGTGAAACCGGGTTCATCCATGAAGAAAGCAGCGTCACAGGGTCCGGGTTCGAGTCCGTTCATGTGGTGAAACCGGGTTCATCCATGAAGAAAGCAGCGTCACAGGGTCCGGGTTCGAGTCCGTTCATGTGGTGAAACCGGGTTCATCCATGAAGAAAGCAGCGTCACAGGGTCCGGGTTCGAGTCCGTTCATGTGGTGAAACCGGGTTCATCCATGAAGAAAGCAGCGTCACAGGGTCCGGGTTCGAGTCCGTTCATGTGGTGAAACCGGGTTCATCCATGAAGAAAGCAGCGTCACAGGGTCCGGGTTCGAGTCCGTTCATGTGGTGAAACCGGGTTCATCCATGAAGAAAGCAGCGTCACAGGGTCCGGGTTCGAGTCCGTTCATGTGGTGAAACCGGGTTCATCCATGAAGAAAGCAGCGTCACCCGCTCCTCCATTAACAGTCTGCTGAGTCGTCTGCAGTAATGATGAACGGGGCTAAAACCTCCATGATCAAGTGATGCAGCAGGCGACTGCAAACACTCAGTTACATCATGACATCATCGCTCTGACCCCCCGCTGGTTCTAAGCTCCACTCACTGTCAACGGTTCTGCGTGGCTCCGTGTCCGACTGTCCCGACTCCAGGCGAGCTGTACTTTCTTATCTCTCGGGACCCGGTGGCCGTCTGCCTTCTGACCTCCCGGTGACCTCCCGGTGACCTCAGAGCACTTCCTGTGTGAACAGGAAGCGTACGCCGACCTGCAGGAGCGGCGTTTCAGCCGTCGGCTGAGCTTCCGGGGGGAGGTGGGGGGTGGGGCTCAACCTCCTGTGACCTGATCCAGAAGCTGCTGGGTTTTCAGCTGCTACTTGAAATTCTCCCAACGGTAATTATTAATGCACAGACACTTCCTGTGCTCATGTGGCATAAACGTCATTTTAATATCACAAGCATCACTCACCGTACGTACTGAGGAACATGTACGTTCCGTGTTCTACAGCCTCGTTTAAACTGAAAATTCATGAAGAACACGACGTTTTCATAAACGTGAAGCGGTTTTGTGGTTTTGTTCTTTTCCCACTGCCTCCCTTGTTATTTGTTCAAACCTTCCCTTGTTCTTAATAGAACCATTTACGTCTGCTCTCACTTAACCGAATTTCATTAAACAGCTTTGTTCGGGTTCAGAGAAGCTTTGTCGCCATCTACTGGACAAACCGGTCACTGCAGCTTGAACCTAAAAGCAACGCAAAAGTTCTTCACTAACACAAAACAAAAACGCTTCGACTTCTGTACATTTATGTGGACGTTAGTGACGCACTTTACTTACTGAGCAGCAGCACCGTTGTTCAGATCACGTGAAGACGAGGACGGATAACGAGCGGCCGTAACCACGGGCAACCAGTCGGTCATCCGGTTGACGCGGTCCCTCGTTAACGCGTAAAAAACCGACCTGGAACATTAACGGGGCCAGTGTTTCAGCCTCCGCTCAGACGCCGTCCTTTAGTTTAACAGCTCCGTGTGGATCCAATGCGTCCCTGGGTTGTGACGTCACTGCTGATTGGCCTCACCTGGAGCTGCCGTGACGTTGGTCGAGTTCCTTTCGTTTAATTCGCGGTTTAATTAAAAGCTTGAAGCAAACTGTGACCACTTTGTTTCACGTGATTCCTGATTGTTTGGCCGCTTTTTGCCGCAGGGGTCGCGGTTGCGCTGACGACAGGCGAACGTCTGGGTCACGTCACAGTTAATCATTCACTCACACGGACTTTTCCTCTGTTGTTTGCTGTTGTTGTGATGATGTCAATAACAAAGCTCCGTTTAATAAAACAAAGTCCCTGTCAACGCTGGTGTGTGAATGTTCACGTTCATTAACTGATTTCTGCTGCGTGGACGTTTACTGTTGATTGGCACTGGGACACTGTGTTCCCAGATTAGATAAAGCTGGAACGGATCCAGACCTTTACGGCCCTGAAAACGCCTCCGTCCGAGGTGCCAGAAATAAGTAGCGCTGTTTTTCCCCTCAGCGGCAGAGTTCATAGGTCACTGCTTCAGCCTGATGACCACCGGAGCAGCTCGAGGTGAGTTCAGCTTCTTGGCTAGAACTTAGTGGTAGTTCTGACCCGGTTTGATTGTGCGTCGGTGAGAATCCGTCCACCTGCGACTTTTGCTGCGTTCTCTGGTTTTTAAAGTTGAGGCTTGTGTTGATCTCAGCTGCTGCCTCAGTGTGCCGCTCATGAAGGAGCTGTGTCTCAGGCTCAGCTCACATTTCACTGGGTGGAGGTTCCAGTCCTCCTCCAGCGCTGAACTGGGCCCAGTGGCAGGACCGGAAACCATTTCACTGACTGTCAAACTCCTGATGCGACAATAACGACTGCTTCTAGTTCAGTGGATAAAAGACGTAGGTCGGTCTTTCAAGCTAAAAATGAGAATGCACAGATGGAGTGATGTGCTTTTATAATACTTTTATTCATGTTTCATGATCATAATTCTTCAGTGTGGATGATGCGTTGCTGTTCTTTGGAACATGAAACCACCAGGACAGACAGTCTGAGGAAACAAGCAGAATAAGACGCGTGTGTCGTTCTTCAGGAGCCACAGACACCGACCATGACGTTTGATGAGGTCCTGGAGGACGTGGGCGGTTTCGGGCTCTTCCAGGTTCTGGTTCTGGCTCTGCTGTACCCGCCCCGCATGCTTCTGCCCTGTAACTTCCTCCTGAACAACTTCATCGCTGCGGTGCCTCCTCACCACTGTGACGTCGGCGCCGCCCTCTGGAATCTGACCCTGGAGCAGAGGCTGAGGGCCGGCGTCCCCGTGGGGCCCGACGGGAGCCCGGCGTCCTGTGTGATGTTCACGGAGCCGCGGCTCCAGCCGCCGTCCGACGGCTCCAACGGCACCGAGCCGCCGACGGTTCCGTGTCAGAGCGGGTTCGTGTACGACAACTCCACCTTCGCCTCCACCGTGGCCACAGAGGTGAAACAGCAGCAGCGATTGGAGGCTCAGCCTTCACACATACTGTATGGGGACGAAAGCACCTTTGACTTACAGTAACCTCCTGTTCAGTGGGACCTTGTCTGCGACAGGAAGAGCCTGACGAAGACCTGCAGCACCATCTTCTTCATGGGAGTCATGACAGGAGCCGCAGCCTTCGGCTACTTCAGCGATAAGTATGAGGACGGACACTGATGGCTCGGTGCGGCTGAACCGCAGCTGGAGCTCCTCCTCTCCCTCCTGCTGTCCTCTTCCTCCTCCCTCCTCCTCCTGCTCTCCCCTTCCTCCTCCCTCCTCTCCTCCTCCTCCCTCTCCTCCACCTCCTTCCTCTTCTCCTCCTACTGCTCTCCCCTTCTTTCTCCCTCCTCTTCTCCTCTCCTTTCCTCTTCACCTCCTTCCTCTCTCCTCCTCCTCCTCCTTCCTCTTCTCCTCCTCCTTCCTCTTCTCCCACTCCCCCTCCTCCTCCTTCCTTTTCTCCTCCTCCTCCTACTGCTCTCCCCTTCCTTCCCCCCTCTCTTTTCCTCTTCTCTCCCCCTTCCTCTCTCCTCACCTCCTCTTCACCTCCCTCCTCCTTCCTCCCCCTCCCTCCTTCCTCTTCTCCCTCACCTCCTCCTCCACCTACACCCCCTTCCTCTTCTCCCTCACCTCCTCCTCTCCTCCACCTCCTTCCTCTTCTCCTCCTCCTCACCTCCTCCTCCACCTCCTTCCTCTTCTCCCTCACCTGCTCCTCTCCCCCCCCCCTCCTCCTCCCCCCTCCCCCTCTCTCCTCTCCCCTCAGGTACGGCAGGAGGACCAGCCTGCTGGTTGCCTACTTCCTGGCTCTGGCGTTCGGCTTCTCCAGCGCCTTCGCCAACTCCTTCGTCCTGTTTGCGGTGCTGAGGTTCTTCACTGGGTTCGGCCTGACGGGAATCAGCATCACCACCAT
>NC_040895.2:18319230-18324230 GCF_900634795.4 Betta splendens
GGTAGTTTCTCTCTCTCTCTCTGTTTTTCTCTCTCTCTCTCGCTGTGCCTCTTTCAATCAGCGACATCGCAGTGGTTTGTGTGGGTTTGGTTTTCATGGCTATCGGAATCATCAGCAATCTCCTGCATCGTTCTTCCCTCATTGAGCCGTGCTGAGGGCCGTGTGTGTGTGTGGTTGTGTGTGTGTGTGTGTGTGTGTGTGTGTGTGTGTGTTGTGTGTGGTGTGTGCACGCGTATGCGTGTATGTGCATGTGTGGTGTGGTGTGTGTGCACGAGTGTGCGTGTGTGGTTTATGTTTGCACGTGTGTGCACATGCATGAGTGTGTGTGCACCTGCGTGTGTTTGAGTGTGCGTGTGTTTGTGTGTGCACATGTGTGTGTTTGTGTGTGCACATGTGTGTGTTTGTGTGTGCACATGCGTGTGTTTGAGTGTGTGTGTGTTTGTGTGTGCGTGTGTGTGTGTTTGTGTGTGCACATGTGTGTGTTTGTGTGTGCACATGCGTGTGTTTGTGTGTGCATGTGTGTGTGTTTGTGTGTGCACCTGCGTGTGTTTGAGTGTGCCTGTGTGTGTGTGTTTGTGTGTGCACATGTGTGTGTTTGTGTGTGCACATGTGTGTGTTTGTGTGTGCACATATGTGTGTTTGTGTGTGCACATGCATGTGTTTGTGTGTGCACATGCGTGTGTTTGTGTGTGCATGTGTGTGTGTTTTTGTGTGTGCACATGCGTGTGTTTGTGTGTGCACCTGCGTGCGTGTGCTTGGCCGTGTTTCCAGAACTCCGTGTTCTTGGGGATCACAGATTAGTCTGGGCCGTATTGTTGCTGCATGTTTGTGTTTGGCAGGCGCCACAGTGACAGGAAGGCCCAGTGTAAGCAAGGAAGGTGTGGTGTTCATGCAGGAGGGTGCGCCGCTTTCTGGCCTCTCACCGCAAATGTGGCAAATTAAAGTGAAATGAAACGTAACTAGAAAAACAGCATTTTGAAACATGCAGAAAAAAACAGTCTGATTGCGTTTGCGAGTCTGTAATATTTAATGTGTAATAGTTTTTGTTGAAACCATTAGTGAATGTGATTCATCTGCTTCTAGAACACAAACAGGAGGAACGGCACCTGAACGCATCCAAGGTTTTCAAAACCAGAGATGTTTTTTTCCCTTTGAGACGTTGAACACTGTCACAACAGCCACTCTGACGCCAGAAGGGGATTTGACCTGTTGACCTGATTTATTGACCTGCAGCTGATTCTTGTAAATGGAAGTAGGACTGTGTGTGTCACTGAAGCTGTCGGTTAAATGAAGTAGGAAAGAGACGCGTTTCCAGGAATTTTATCACGTGGCTCATCGCAGGTAAATGGACTTATCTTGACGACGTTTCCTGAAGTTATACTTTAATGAATCATGTTTGCCACTGTGATTAGAATGTCTCCTGTCTGATTAATGCAGTGTCATTTTTGTTGTGTGTTTACATTATGATCATCTGAAGCTTCACCAAACAGACGCGTGCCTTCTTGACCTCTGGACCAGGGATCAGGTCATGACAGCAGATGACAGACGTCATCCTGTGTCATTACCAACATGTTCCAGTGCAGCGTGGTCTCAGTTTCTGATGAGTTTCTGCGTGTGTCCCGTAGCACATCACCTCCGTTTGAATGTATTAACAGAAACATGACATACAGGAAGCGGTGGCGTCCGACTCAGAGCAGCGGAGGAGGCAGCTCTGTGTGTGTGTGTGTGTGTGTGTGTGTGTGTGTGTGTGTGTGTGTGCGCGTGTGTGTGTGTGCGTGCGTGTGTGTCTGCGCGCGTGTGGTGATTTTGAGTCATAGCGTTACTTCTGTCTCTCATTTTTCAGAATGTCGGCTCTGTGTGCGTTGGAGCCGTCTCGCTCTCTATCCTTAAAGTGCTGCTGCAACAGGACAAATACTAATACTACAGTAAAGAGTGGGATCCGCTTGACGTGGAGCTGATGGAGGACGTGCCCTCGTCTCCCCACCCTGGTCCATGTTTTAATGCTGCCGTGTTGTTGCCTCTGGTTGATGACTCATGTAGAGGTGAGCTCATGTTCATGGACCTGTGGCTGCAGGTTGTGAAGCGTGTGGGTCCGTGGCTGCAGGTTGTGAAGCGTGTGGGTCCGTGGCTGCAGGTTGTGAAGCGTGTGGGTCCGTGGCTGCAGGTTGTGAAGCGTGTGGGTCCGTGGCTGCAGGTTGTGAAGCGTGTGGGTCCGTGGCTGCAGGTTGTGAAGCGTGTGGGTCTGTGGCTGCAGGTTGTGAAGCGTGTGGGTCTGTGGCTGGTGTGTCAGGCTGACGCTGCGTTGACCTCTGCCTTGTTTGTTCCTCTGTGTAGAAGAGTTCAGGAGGATGTGTGTGTGTTTACTGAGCCCACTGTGGGCGGTTTATTTATGAGTGTGGGCTGCTGACACACGCCCACTCACCATTAAACCCGCACCAGCTCTTGAGCATCTGTTTCTTGTTGTTTGGCAGATGATGCTCTGTTGTTCCATTAGCCTCAGTAAACAGCTTCCAAGCATCCAAACCGACAGGTGCAAAGAACAGGCCGATCAAAGTGTCAGCGGTGATAATCAGATGCCTCACGGAGCCCTGCATCGCTTCATGCTCATCTCACGCTGCGGCTCAATAAAGTTGTAAAATCATCCTAAAAAAGCCCAAATCCTCAAATCCAGCCTGTGAAAGCCTTTCAAGCTCTTTCCTGTTGTTTGATAAGTGTCCAGCCATTATTGGGATGCGTTAAGTGACTGACTGCTTCAGTAATCGGCTGAACTGTATTTTCCACTTGGCTTGGTTGCATGAACTCAGTAACCTGCTCTGCTCTGAGCAGGAGCTGGATGCTGTGAAGTCCACTGCTCTTCTGTCTGTCACAAACAGCGTCTGAGTCTGAGTCTGAACGGCTGCGACGCAGCGGCAGGTCTCAGCTGGTTCAGTCCGTCGTGGGCTGAAGGAAACGCTCCACCAGGGGAAGTTTCTCTTTGCATAGTGCAGAATTAATGTGATCTGCACAGTGGCCTGATGCAGGTCGGAGTGGAGGGGAACCTCCGCTCCGTCAACCTGAGCTGCAGTGGGAGTGAGGGTCGGCGGGTTCATGGGATGCTGGTGCCTGGCAACGCGCGGGGACTCATTGTGGTCTGGTGGGACCTGCAGCAACAACAACTGAGGCTCTGACACTGTTCCACTTGACTTGGCGACTGTCTGCTGGCTCATCAGTAATGAGGCCTCAGGTCGTGGTCATGTGGGTTAATGAGTTCAAACCTCAGGTCGTCCTCGTCGTGGGTCTGTGTTACATTCAGTTACTTACTTTTGGTTAAGAAGCCAGAGGAGCTGCAGCGCTGTTAAAGCCAGTGCCTTTGTTTCCTGTCTGGGCTCGAAGGCGTCGCAGCGAGGACGTCGTCCTGCAGAAAGCGCGCCTCCCGCCTTTGTGTGGGACCCAGACCGCAGTGTGTCGGTTCTGTTAATGTTGGCAGCGCTGCAGTGCATTGTTGGACTCCGTGCGTTTAGTGCTGGTACAGGTCACTGGCTTCGGATCAAGAGGACGCGGACACGCTGTGCACAACACAAAGCAATGAAAGCCTCACCTGCCCGAGTCGGTTTAGGTCCACGGAGCAGCGCCGCTAAATCGGGTTCCTGTGTATTTAATTGCCCCTGTGTTGGTTCCACTTGTGCCTAAAGGTTTGTTTAGCACCATTGTACTGTCTGTGTAGGTTCAGCAGAGCGGAGGCTTTTGAAGTCAGGGGCGTCGCAGCGGCTGCAGACGGATCAGAGGCTGAGCTGCTGTTTGTCGGGTCGTCACTTTAACCTGAAAATCCATCTTTTCACAGTCTGGTTGACGTCAGCAGCTTCATGAAGCCTGGGCTCAGGTCTGAACGACAGCAGTGATGAACCCTGCGGCCGGTCGAAGGATGGTGGTCACACACACCATCAGTATCACAGCGTCTGTGCTGTTGGTGGCCCCTCACGGCAGCATGTTTCTGCTCTGGGATGCTGCTGTTCGTCCTGTAGACTGACTAAAGTCTGCGTCCGAGTCTCCAAGGCCAAAGTCCACATGTCATACATAACGTGGTTTGTTGCACTGCTCCCTTGGATTGGACTCTGAACCTGTGGACTTTGGCATCAAGTTAGGACTTGTTTAATTTCAGGGTGAGAAGCCACAAACAGAAACAATTAACTTTGAAAATGACGCGGGCGTCAGCTCGAAGATGAAGCGAGGTCAGTGCGATTAAAGCGGACGGTTGGAACAATCGTCTTCTGAATTAACCTCGAGGAAATGAAAACAATCACATCTCCCGTCAACTGGAAGCAGATTTGTGTTTGCAGGTTTTCTGTTTGTTAAAGCCGTGGAGCGGCTGCAGGCCTCAAACGTTCAGAGACAGTCTGTCAACAGTTGTTGCTTCATCCAAATGCGCAAATGTAGCTGTAAAGACAATATTTAGAGGACAGCACACGTTTTGGAGCAATGCCATCAGAAAAGTGATGCAAATGATCAATGTTATTATTAGACAACACTATCAAAGCAAGTGATCTGACGCTGGAGCCGAGGCTTCAGTGTTTAGTCAGGGTCCAGTTTGGTTTCTGCCATCAATGGACCTGAAGCATGTTCTGGCGACATTGAGGTGTCTTTACAGATGTTGGTTGTTTGAACTGATCTACTTGTGTGATTTGTTTGTGAAAACGGTAAACTGCCATTCAAATGTTTGGGGTCACTCAGACAGTTTTGTGTTTTCCATTAAAAGTCACACCTTTCTTTACCACCATAAGTTGTAAAATGAATGGAAAATATAGTCTCATTGAAAATGTTAAAAATTATGATTTGTATTTGAAATACTAATTTCTCGTGTTCATGTTTGGTCGTGGGTGACGCCTCGTGTTCATGTTTGGTCGTGGGTGACGCCTCGTGTTCATGTTTGGTCGTGGGTGACGCCTCGTGTTCATGTTTGGTCGTGGGTGACGCCTCGTGTTCGACCGTGGGTGACGCCTCCTGTTTGGTCGTGGGTGACGCCT